>NW_014639007.1:856858-920095 GCF_000747765.1 Moesziomyces antarcticus | reverse complement strand
CCCCCAAATCGATGCTCGTGGCTGCGCCGGCGCGACTCAGCTTTGCACCACATCTGTGCTGGCCCAACTGGTTTCCGATCCAGATAGCTTGAAAAGCCGGCCCTCACATCGAGGCTGATCAGACATCGTCTGTCCCTCCTTATCCTCATCCACAACCTCCATTCTTGGGGACCGCACGTCTTCCAGGTTCAAGAACGATGGCGGCGTGCAACGATGGCGTCTTTACGCCTGTCTCCGACTGCCGCTTCTTCGACTTCACCATCGCCTTCTCCAACGCCATCTTCGTGCTTCTGCCGTCATGCCTCGCTCTGCTCCTCATGACCGTCAGGCTCGTGCGCCTGCGCCGCAAGCCCGACATCCCCACCGCATCCGCCCAGGCCCATCTCTCGCTTTTGCGCTCGTGCACGCCCCACTCGGACCCCATCAGCCTCTTCGGCGCCTTCGTCTACGTCGTTCATGCAATCCTCAGCTTGGTGCTCGTCGCGGTCCTTGCTGCGCCCTCGTCTCGCTCGCTCCGACATGCTCTCGACGACAGCACCGGCATGGCCAGCGTCGTGCTTGCATTCCTCACCGCTCTTCTCGCCGTGCCCCTTTCGGTGGCAGAGCGCCGAAAGACGCGTGGAGGCTACATGCTTCTTCCTCTGTGGCTCCTCGCATCCCTCTTCTTCACCGCCTGCCGCATTCGAACCTTCAATGCCGTCCCGGCGATCCGATACAGCCCCTTCTTCCACGTCTACATCCTCACCTTTGCCTGCCAGGCCTTCATGCTTTCGGTCGAGAATGCCAACGGCGTTCGTTCGACGCAGCTCCAGTCCAGCCACGAGTCTCGCGCGAGCTTCTTTTCGCGCCTCCTCTTCATCTGGGTCATCCCGCTTCTCTGGACTGGCTTGCGCAAGCCACTCGAGATGCAGGACCTCGACGAGCTGAAACCCGAATATCATGGCCGCTCTCTTGCCCGCGCCTTTATCGCCAGCTGGACGGGCGCGCCGATCGAGCCCGACTCGGGATCGGATGCCTCGGAGCACGCACACCTCGCACATACGGGACACATCGCCGACCTCAAACAGAGCCCCTCGCGCACCAGCAGCGAAGCCTACCCGCTCGAGAAGCTCGGTACTTCTGCGTCCGAATTCGAATCGGGTGCACATGGATCGGTACCCAAAGCTATGCCTCCCTACACGCGCGCCTCGTTCCCCAAGAGGAGGGTGTCGCGTAGTCTGCTGCACGCCACCCTGCACGCCTTTCCTCTTGCCGCTCTTGCGCCAGTCCCTTGGAAGCTGCTGCTCACCGCCACAGAGCTAGCCCAACCGCTGCTCGTCTCGACTACCCTTGCTTTCGTCCAATCGTACTCCGACGTCAGCGAGGGCGGACAACCTTCCGCGGCACAGCCTGCTGTCTACGGATGGGGTCTGGTGGGTGCTTATGCCTTTGTCTATCTCGGACAGGCACTTGCCACTGGTCAATACTGGTACGCCAGCTCGCAGCTCATGACGCGACTTCGAGGAGCGTACATCGAAGCGATCTACCGCAAGGGTCTCAACCTGCATCTCCGCACTGCGCGTACCAGCGGCGGCGGCAAGGCGGCCAATCTGATGAGTGTCGATAGCGAGCGCGTAGTCAAGGCCGTCGATGTCATCCACTCGCTGTGGAGCGGTGTGATCACCATTGCCGTCGGTGTCTATCTGCTCTATAATCAGCTTGGTCTCGTCTTCTTCGCGTCCATGGCGTCCGTCTTTGCCTGCTTCCTGCTCACCCCGTTGGCGAGCCGCGGCATCGGCGCCAAGCAAGCTGCTTGGAGCAGCCAGACGGACAAGCGTGTCAATCTTACCGCCAGCGTCACCTCGGACATCAAAGGCGTCAAGTTCTCGGCATACGAAGACGTCCTCCACGACAAGATCTGCAAGGCTCGTGCCGACGAGTTGTCGGTTCGCAGCAACATGATGAAGCAGGTCACCGGTGTGGTTGTCTTTACCAACTGCACTAGCGAGATGCTGGGTCTGTCCACCTTCATCACACTCATCATCGTCGATAAGCTCAGTGGCTCGTCCCGCTTCGACCTCAACACCATCATCACTACGCTCACCATCTTCGACGTGCTGCAGGATCCGCTGCTCAAGATCGGCCAAGAGTACTCGTACCTCCTCCAGGCCTATGCCAGTATGCGACGTATCGAGGAGTTCCTCAACAGCGAAGACAAGCCGGACGTGCAGAGCGCGGTGGATGAAGGGCTTGCGGCTCGAGCAGCAGCGGCGTCGAGCGCAGACCGGGAGCCGTCTGGATTTGCCGCCCGCTTTCAGAACGCAGAGCTTGGCTGGCAGGATCAAGCGGTCTTGTCGCAGGTCAATCTGGAGGTCCCTCGTGGATCGCTGACCATGATCTGCGGTCGTCTGGGTCAGGGCAAGTCGACGCTTCTGCAGGCCATGCTCGGCGAGTCGGACCTGCTCAGCGGCAGTCAGCAACTTCCGCTCCTCGCCGATCGCATCGCCTACGTCAGCCAAGATATCTGGCTGCAGGAGAAGCGCTCGATTCGCGAGAACATCATCTTTGCCACGGGCGAGTACGACGAAGAGCGATACACGACCGCGCTGCGTGCATGTGCGCTGTTGGAGGACATCGACGGCTTGCAGGAGGGCGATGCTACTACGGCAAGCTCGCTCAGTGGCGGTCAGCGCCAGCGTGTCGCCGTGGCGCGTGCCATCTACAGCGATGCCGAGTCGTACCTCTTCGATGATATCACCAGCGCTCTCGATGCCGAGACGGCTGCACACATGTGGCGGTCGCTCATGGGTCCCTCGGGCCTGCTGAGCGGCAAGACGGTGGTCATGGCTACCAATGCCGTGCACTTGCTGCACCACGCGCAGCTCATCGTTCGTATTGACGGCGGGAAGATCGCCGAGCAGGGCCGGTATGAAGAGCTCTCGTTGAAGGGCAAGGATGCCATCTCGCGCGCCAGTCTCGACTCGAAGAGGGCCTTGCCTGCGGCTGACGTTGCCAACGACAAGCCCGTCAAGAGCGGAGCTGCGGAAAAGCAGGAGGCAGTCATGACGGGCTCCGTCGGTTGGGGCGTCTATGCCAACTGGGCCAGGGCGGCGGGTCTCTGGAACTTCGGCGCCTTTGTCGCCTGCAGTGTGCTTTCGACAGTGGCGCAGATCGGTACGACCTATCTCCTGCAGGCCTGGGCGACTTCGCAGCAGCGCGACCCGTTCAAGGCGCTGGGTGCCTGGATTGCCGGCTTCGTCGCGTTGATCCCGGGCAACGCTGTTGCTCTCGGATTGGGATTCTGGGTCATCTCGCTCTACTGCGTCGAATCGGCCGGCAACAAGCTGCACGCCGGCGAGCTGCGAGGCGTGCTCTCGGCGCCCATCTCGTTCTTCAGCAAGTGGAGCTCGGGCCAGATCACCAACCGCTTCTCGCAGGATTTGTACAACCTCGACCAGACCTTTACCCAGGCGTTGACCAACCTGGTCTTTATTGCGTGTGGCGTGGTCGGCGCTCTGATCACCATGATCGTGCCCGCACCGTACTTGGCCGCTCTGGCTGTTGGGTTGATTGGCTTTTCGTGGGCGCTGCAGCGACTCTACATCCCGTCGAGTCGACAGTTACGTCGGCTCGAGATGGCAGCCAAGAGTCCGCTGTACTCGCTCTTTTCGGAAACGTCGTCGCCGTCGGGCCTGGCGACGGTGCGTGGACTGAAGCGCGAGGCGTCGCTGGTGGAACTCAATACGCAGTCGCTCGACGTTTCGCAGGCGCCCTACTACCACCTGTTTGCGGTGCGCAGGTGGCTGCAGACGTGGCTGCTGCTGTTGACGACGGTGGTCAACGTGATGCTGGTGCTGCTGGTGGTGGTGCTGCGTCATTCGTCCAAGGCAGGTCTGTTTGGTGTGGCGCTGGTTCAGGCGACCTCGCTCGGTATCATGCTCAACCACACCGTGATCAGCATCACCGAAGTCGAAATCGCCGGCGTGGCGCTCGAGCGCGTGCGCGAGTTCACGGATCTCCAGCCTGAGGAAGAGGCAAGCCCGGAGCGCAAGCTTACGAATGACAATGCGCGCGAGACGATTCGAGGCGATATCGAGTTCGACAGCGTCACGGTCGCATACGGCGCGGATCTCGAGCCTGCGGTCAAGGAGCTCAGCTTCACACTGCAGGCTGGGCAGAGGTTGGGCATTGTCGGACGCAGTGGATCGGGCAAGAGCACGACGCTGCTGGCGCTGTTCCGGATGATCGAGATGCGATCGGGAGCGATCCGAATCGACGGACGCGACATCAGCGCGATGGGCGCACGTGAGCTTCGGTCGCAGATGACGATCGTCGCGCAGAATCCGCTGGTGCTGGCGGCGTCGATTCGCGAGAATCTGGACCCCGAGGGTGTATGCAGCGACGAGGAGATGTGGGATGCGCTGCACAAGTGCCATCTGGCCGAGTTTGTCAAGAAGCAGGACAACGGGCTGGAGGAGGTGCTGCTGACGGGCAAGTCGTTCATCAGCTCCGGGCAGAAGCAGTTGCTGTCGCTGGCACGCGCACTGCTGCGAAAGCGCAAGATTCTTGTGCTCGACGAGGCGACCAGCGCCATGGATGTCGAGACCGACGCGGCTGTGCAGAACGTCCTCGAGACCCAGTTCGCAGACTGCACCGTCATCGCCGTCGCGCATCGCATCGCCACGATCATCGGGTTCGATCAGATCATCTGCATGTCCGCTGGTCGCGCCATCGAGAGCGGCACACCGCAGGACCTCCTTAAGGCCCGCGGCGAGTTCTGGGCGCTCGCTGCCGAGCAGAAGTGCGTCTAGCCTTGTTGATATGCAGACACTTTGTTAAGATGCGGAACTCGCCTTGTTGCAATGGATACACTTTCACACCTTGAGCATTTTGGCAGTGACGCAGGCTCACTGCAGGTGCGAGTCGGAGATCGCCGTGTTGCCTGGCAGGCGGCAGGGCGGGAAGCTGTCTATCTTTTGTCGTCACGCTCACTGTGTGGACGTGCGCTTTGTGCAGGTAGGAACGTTCCACGCTCGCACTTGGAGCATCTCGTTGAGCAGCCGAAAAGTCGGAGGCTCGCCGTGTCACTGTACGAGGATCGGCATGTTACAATGATACCGCAATGACACTTCTGGGAGACAAGCTGTCGGAGTCTTGGCACCTACGTACGATGCACGGGAGCAGCACCTGGCTCCGATACGCAAGCAGCCGCGTTGCGATGCAGTCCAGCCTCATACGCTGTGGCATTCTGATGTTGCCGCGATACGAGGACAGCGATGTTCTGGAAGCGAACAAGCCACTCCCCTTGCCTCGCTCTGATACGAGGGATGCTCACGATGCAACGGGCCCAGCTTGAGCAAGATGGCGGACTGGGAAGCGGAGGATGAAGCTGGCTTGTGCTTCGGTCAAGTCCGAGCGGTCCTACTCGCACGGGGTCACGCGGGGAGGGCTCGTATAGATAATGAGTCCCGACGATGGTGGCGTTGAGATTGCGGGGTAATCGCCCTCGAGATAAGGGGGCCCGGGATGCCGTGCGGGGTTGGGAACGAAGCGATTGCGGGAAGCACACAGTCATGCGCACCGAGATAAGTTTTCGGAGATGGCCGAGACTCAAGGTCATCGCGCGGATGCTATTGGTGGCTGCAACAAGGGTGGCTGCTTCTCTGCAATGTGTGTCGTTTTGACGTGGGAGATGCTTCCCGAACGTCGTGTCGCCTTGTTCATGGCAATCTCGGCCGCGTCGTCAACACCGTCGATACCGTCGTACAACAAGAAGAGCACAAAGTAGGCTCGAGTTGGAAGACTGCGGCAACGAGCAGCGTGCTTCCGGCCGACAGAACCAGATCTGCTCTGGAAGCAAGATTTTTTTTTTTCTTCACTCAAGCCGGGGGATTTTTCTTTGACAGGTAGGACACGGCTTGTTGTCGTTTCAAAGCCCGCGCGAAGAGCGTGATTGGCAGCCACAGAGATAGCATAGTTCGGCGCGCCTTTGCACCTCGTGGACGGCGGCCGCAAGGATGTCTCGAATGCGAACACCAGTCGCACGTCGAGCGCGATGGCCACGATGCCCGAAATCGCCACGATCAGCTTTCTGCCCGTCCTCCTGCACCTACTCTAGTCGCAGGCCGAGAGACCTGCAAACAAGAGGGCTGGAACGGGAGCGGTCGCGAATGGGTTTAGCAGGAACTCGCTTATCGTTGCGCTCGTGCAGACGTGCATTGGCTCGGCCGTGCGCATCTTCGCCTAGTGTAGCAGCAACCCTTCCCAGCAAGGGCGTGTAGCACGACTCTCGCTTGCATGGCAGCCGAAGAGCGACGCATTGGTTAGTGGGCTGCGCCGCCGCCGCCGCCGCCGCACTGGCACTGGGATGGGGCTAGCCGAGGTGAAAAGAACGATTTGCCCCTCGTCCGCTGCCCACGACAGCATGCAACGACGAAAAAAGGTGTGAGAACCGAAGTCCGAAAATTCACCGCCGTGTTGCTTCGCGCCAGAGCTGGGCTGCCGGTGGAAGGGATTCCGAGAGAAAAAATGCAGAGCTGCTCTCGATCCGAATCTTGATGCAAACCAAAGCTCGCATGCTGTGTGTGGGGCTTCTTCTACGCCAACGTACTGTACAGTGCAGAGGCGCGCGGCGCGTAGAGACTAGTCCTTCGGATGTAGCCTTGGCAACCACATCGACGTCGATCCAAGTCAAGCGAAGAAGCAGCGTTGGGTGGGCGGAAGCGCGCATCCCGTAGGACGCTCTCAGCCAGGCGTTGGCAGCAGGGGCAAGGCTGAACAAAAGTTTATTTATTTACTTTGCCCTGTCAAGCGGCGTTCGGGGCATGGATTTTTTTTTATTTCCCACTAAAAATGAAAAGTGGCAGGTCGCACGGTCGTTGCCACCAGCTGAATCGCACAAAGCTCGTCCGACGCTCTCTCACGCCTTGGGTGGCGTGAGGAGGGGCGGGAGGGAGTGAGAAAAAAAAATCATTTTCATTTTTCTTCATTTTTCATGCCCCTCGACCGCCTGTCGGTTTGGCTCGAGTTGGCCCTGCCGGAAAGCTTTGGCGGAGCTTCGGCCTTCCTGACTGGGCCTCCGGATCGCTATCAGCAACTGAACCTCGCGCTCCGCTGCGCGCTCTCGCTCGCCTCGTACCTGCTGCTCGTCCAGCCGGCAGCATCTCCTTCCGGCGCACCCTTGCCAGTCGTATCGCTCTGCCTCACACAGCGAATGAGATTCGGCCCAACCCTCGTGCATGGCGTTGGGGCTGGAACCCTTGTACAGCAGCAGAACTTGCCACCAGCGACCCTTCCCCCCTGCGAGCACCCCTTAACATAGTGCTATCCCCTCCGTTCCGCTCGTCCCTCCCTCCTCACCCCCATCATCCTCACCACCTTTCACCGACCTCGCCTTTCGGCTGCCCCTTCCGCCGCTCGTGTCTTGACTGACAACGGGCTAGCGTTCTTCGCCACCTTCCTATCTGTGCCAGCCATCACGGCCAGCACCAGCTTATCGACAACTACCCTCACCATCAGCTAGATCCTAGTATTGGTTTAGCAGCCATCATGGGTGTTCCCGAGCTCATCAACAACCTCAACCGTGCCGTCGCCACGTCGCCGGTCGGCTACTACTTCCGCCTCGATGGGTCTGGCCACCCTCTGTCGCGCCCTGGCTCGCGCTTCCTCACCGAGCTCCGCGCCGGTCTCGTCACCTTTGCCGCGATGGCCTACATTCTCTCGGTGAACGCCAGCATTCTCAGCTCGTCTGGTGGTCCGTGTGAGTGCGCCAACACCGCCGACGACCCCGTGTGCGCCAAGGACGCCGCGTACCAGCAGTGCACCGCCGTCCTCAACCGCGACTACGTCTTTGCCACCGCCATCTCGGCCTGCGTCGGCACGCTCCTCATGGCGCTCTTTGCCAACATGCCCCTCGGCCTCGCCCCCGGTCTCGGTGTCAACGCCTACTTCGCCTTCACCATCGTCGGAACCGCCGGCACCGGTATCATCCCCTACAGCCAGGCGCTCTCTGCCGTCTGGCTCGAGGGCTGGATCTTCTTCATTCTCTCGCTCTTTGGTATCCGTCAGTGGCTCGCCCGCCTGCTGCCCCACAGCATCAAGCTTAGCACGGGTGCGGGTATCGGCATCTTCCTTGCCTTCATCGGTCTCGGTCCCAACGGTCTCGGTGTCATCGGCGGCAATGCCTCTGATCTCATCGGTCTGGCTGGCTGCCCTGCCCAGTACGAGGACCCCGACACTGGCTTCTGTATGAGCCACAAGCTCCAGGCCCCCACCGTGTGGCTCGGTGTGATGCTCGGCGGTATCTTCACCGCCCTCATGCTGCTGTACCGCGTCAAGGGTGCCTTCCTCATCGGTATCCTGCTCGTTTCGATCGTCTCGTGGCCGCGCAACACCTCGGTCACCCTCTTCCCGCACACCTCCGCAGGCGACGACCGCTTCAACTACTTCAAGCAGGTCGCCAACTGGAACGGCCTCGGTCTGCTCGGTCCCAAGAACATCGACTGGTCCGGCTACAGCAACGGCAAGGTGTGGTACGCTCTCATCTCGTTCCTCTACATCGACCTGCTCGACACCACCGGTACGCTGTACGCCATGGCTAGCCACGCCGGTCTCATGGATGCGCGCACCGGTGACTTTGAGGGCTCGTCCGCCGCCTACCTTTCCGACGCCGTGGCCATCTCGATCGGCTCGCTCGTCGGCTGCTCGCCCAACACCGCCTTTGTCGAGTCCGCCTCGGGTATCGCCGAGGGCGGCCGCACCGGTCTCACGGGTCTCGTCGTGGCGTTCATGTTCTTCCTCTCGCTCTTCTTTGCGCCCATCTTCGCCTCGTTCCCCTCGTGGGCGACCGGCTCGACGCTGGTCATCGTCGGTTCCATGATGGCTTCCAACACGGCGCAGGTCAACTGGTCGTACGTCGGCGATGCTATTCCCGCCTTTGTTACGATTGTCGGCATCCCGCTGTTCTTCAACATTGCGTACGGTCTGATTGCGGGTATCTGCTGCTACATTGCGCTCAACGCCATCCCCTGGGCGCTGGTCAAGATCTCCAAGGGCAGGATCGTGCCCGATGGCTGGGACACGATGAAGGAGCCTTGGGGCGCGAGGATGGTGTCGGCCAACGACGACTCGACCGGCATCTGGGCAGTTCTGCCGCCGTGGATGCGCAAGGTGATGAGCGGCAACTACAAGTTCTGGCAGATGACCGAGGACGAGATCGAGTTCTACCTCGAGGGCAGGCGCGAGACCCAGCGTCTGGCACAGGAGAGGCAGGACCAGATCGAGAACGAGCGAAACGCAATGTACGGCGCCGACGACGTCGAGGCACGCGCGTCCACTTCGTCCGCAGAGCATGCGGATGAGAAGCACTCGACTGGAAGCCCCGCTTTCTCCCCCGTCGATGTCCCTGCCCGCCTGCCTAACGACGCAGAGGTTCACCACGTCACCGGCACCGCTCGCTAGAGTACCTCCACCCACCTCCCACATCCCCCACACATCCTGAAAATACAAGCATGGCGCCACACTCGGTGCCGCAGCTTTGCTCGGTCCTTTTCACACTTTTGTACAATGTTCTCACACCACCAGCAGCGGCACCACCGCCGTGCGCGGGGTCGCTTGTTGCGCTTAATACCACATTCTTTGCTCACGGATATCCACGCGCTCTTGTCAGTTTGCAGTGTTGTACAAGATTCATCGAGGTTGCTCGAGCTAGTTGGTCTCGACGCCGAGCTTTGCAAGGAGCGCATCGGCGTCGCGCAGCGCGTCGGTAGTCTCTGCGTGTTCTTCGTCCTCGCCATCGTCCGGGACGGCGAGAGCCTTCTTGATCTCGTCGAGTGCCGAGCACCAGCGCACGTTGGCGGTGTCGGTGATGTACCCACCCCCCGGGCCGGGGACCATCTTCTTGGCCGGTCGTGCGGGCGATGTGGGCGTTGGCTCGGCCGTGGTCTCATCCTGCTGCGTCGAGGCTTTGAAGGCTTCGGCGAGACCCCAGCGCTTAAGTGTTGCTTCGCCGAGCGTCTCGTCGGCTGCGCCCGTGCGCTTACGCCTCAGAGACGCCGTCGAGGGGGTGGGGATAAGCGACTGCTTGGCAGGCGTGCGTCGCGACGCCTTACCCTTGGCTACAAACGCCGCAAACTCGCGCTGGTCCGACACACTGCCGCAATTCGCACACCCAAGCTGTCGTTCCACCGCATTCTCTTCGTCCTCCTGTGGGCGAGAGGGGTGCTGGAATTCGAGCGCCGGAATGGCCTGTGGCACCGGCTTGCGTTTCGTGTGGCTTGCAGTACTGGGCGAGTGACGCAGCGCAGTGGAGCCCGGGAAGAACGCTCGCGGGAAACCGTTGAATGTCGCCTGGCGCTTGAGCGGCGAGTTGGAGAAGCTGCGCTGGGCGCGCAAAGGTGTGCCCGAGTAGGTGCCGTCCGGCGAGGTCGGGCGCGACGATGTGCGTGGCGGGGTGTTGGGACACGCGAGCGAACGCAGCGACGCAATCGACACCGGCCGCGCGAGGTTGGTCACGTACTGGAACGGAATCGTGCGGCCAGGTCCACACTCCTCCGTTTCGACAGGCGTGTCCCAGAAGCCCCTGGCGGCGGGGAGCTCGGCCACTGTATCCTCGCTCTGCGCGCGCTGCGAGCGGATCTCGGCCGCATACGCCGATTTGGTCGGCGAGGGCGGCTCGAGCTTCGGCGTGCCGACGGCAGGCCCAGGCTGGAAGCTGTACGAATCGTTGGATCCCTCGAGGGCTGCCGCAACTGCCCGCATGCTGTCCGACTCGTGCATGCCTGCTGCCTCTGCCGATGACAGCGCCGATGCCGACGTGCGGGTACTGAGCACAGGCTCGGGAGCGACGAGCGTCGTCTCGCGCGTCAGGTAGTCGTCCTCGCTGATATCGGCGATCGTGTGTTGATGCAGCACCGAGCTCTGGTGCCGACCTCGCGCTTTGCGGATGGATGCCATGTCGCCCAGCGACTCGCGCTGCGTTAGGTCCGAAGACGAGCTGGACGATTCGGGCAGGTCGGCAAAGTCGGCCGAGCTCACGGGCGGCGCGCGCGCGACGAGGCTCGCACTTGCACTGCTGCCGCTGCGCTTGAGGCTGAGCGAACGCTTGATCCTCCCCGACTTGCTCGCTACGCTCAAGCTCCTCACAGCGCCTGGCGTTGTTGGCCTCGACGGAGGCGCAAGTGGAATATCGTCGAGCACAAGGTCCCGTGCTTCTTCCTCAATTTCTTCAGCCTCGGCTGGTACCGAGTGCTCGTGAGCTAATGTTGCAGCCTCTGCACCATCGATGACCTCCTGAGCATACAGCGGCTTGATCGGCGTAACTACCGCGGTCTCTGGTGGCGAAAAGGTGAGAGTTGTGGCCTCGGGGAGCTTTTTCTCGTCAAAGGGTGAGGCAGTCGCGGCGGTGGATGTCGAAGAGTCGGACGTGTGCGCAGTGTGTGCAAAGACGTTGCGTGCTTGCAGACGGTGGATGGCCGCGTTGTCGCCTCGTGCGTTTCGTGGAAGCGAGTCGAGAGCATGCTTGGAGCGACAGCCAAAGAAGCCGCCCTTCTTCTTCTTTGGTGGCGGAGTCGACATGGCTGCCGGTGCGGAGGCCACTTTGGAAGGCATGGCGAACCTCGAACGGTGGTGTCGGGATGGTTTGCGTGAACGAGAGACAGAACAGAGTCAAAGAAGGGCTGGATGTGATGAGATGGTGGAGGTCAAGAAGGTGGATGGTCGATGAAGTCGGCGCAAGTGAAAAAGCGGAGAGCAGTGCAGAGTCGGCACATGAAGTGCTCAGGGGTGGGTTTGGGCGGACTGGGCGGACTGGGCTGCAGGGTGAGGCCATGCTCGAGGAAGCTCTAAGTGGCTGCGGGCGTCATCACGACTGCACGTCCCTCGAGTGCCTTGCATGACCGTGTTATCACCGCAGTGCGGAGGGGAGGGGGTCGCAGCAGGTTCGGCTTCCAAAACAGGCAAGTGGGACGGAGCCTCAACGTGCATGCACAAGCGCTGTTCTGGTCGATCTACTCTGCATCCGCCGTACGTCCCGCCCTCCGCCTCTCTCAGCTTGTGCGCATGAGACTTGCTTCGATCCTTGGCATCATTCTATTCTTTTCTATTCCGATGCAGAATCACCCATTCGCCCTCTCCTCCTGTCCGTTTTGATGCGTTGCGTGACGATGGCATGGCGGCTTCCACCGCGAGCTGTCAAGTTTGGCTGTTGGCGGTCACAACACGATAAGCGAGCAGTCACACTCAGGGGCTTCGCATTTTGCAGTCGGAATCGAAATTTCGAGTGGCTTGAATTTTGACTGGCCAACTGCCCGGTTGAGGCTTGCGTTGGATCGTGGCTCAACCGCCTCTCAGTCCAACACCTCGCCCGACGCGATTTTGCATCGAAGATGTCCTGCCATCACAGCGCATCAATCGGGTCGATCATCGGGCATGACTACGCTAGTTCGGTCCGCTAGTTCGGGATGACGGCTTCGACACGGTCCGCGCACGGTTGCTAAACTCCGGCAACGCCAAACAGCTAAGCTTCTTTCTTCCAACCGTTCCGCCATCTTGCGAACAGAAGCCGACATGCCTGTCAACCTGATCAACAACTCGTCGACGGTGCAGCTCGAGCTGCCCAAGTCCAAGGCTTCGGCCGAGGTGCGCCTGTTTGGTGCCACCGTCACCTCGTGGAAGGCAGCCGGCGGCAGCGAGCGCCTCTTCCTTTCATCGGCGGCCGCCCTCGATGGCTCGGCCGCCATTCGCGGTGGCGTCCCCATCGTGTTCCCGGTCTTTGGCTCGCCGAAAGATCATGCCGATGCTCCCAAACTCATCACCAAGCTCGGCAAGCACGGCTTTGCGCGCGATCACGAGTGGGCCATCTCAACGCACGTCCCGCGCATCGACGAGGCAGACAAGGTCGCCGTCACACTCGAGCTCAACACGGACTCGAAGCCCGAGATCAAGGCGGTCTGGCCTTTCTCGACTGTGCTGCGATACACGGTGACGCTGGCTCCGAACACGCTCCACTGTGCCTTCTCGGTGCACTACCTCGATTCGTCCAACGGCGCAGAGATGCCCTTCCACGCGCTGCTCCACAACTATCTGCTGGTGCCCGACGCTACCAAGGCCTCGATTCAGGGCCTCAACGGGCTCTACTACATTGACAAGGTCAAGGGCGGCGAGGAAGCTCGTGTGGATACCGACGACTTTACGCTCGATGCGCAGCCGATCGACCGCGTCCACGTTGGCAGGCACAAGGTTGCTCCAGCGGGCGAGCCGACGCGCGATATCAAACTCGTGTACAACGCTAGCCTGCTGCAGGACCCTCTGGGGCGCATGGGCAAGGGCGTCGAACTGACGCGGTCGGCGACGATTGCCGATACTGTGGTGTGGAACTGCGCCGAGGAGGGCAACAAGGGTATCGCCGATCTCGAGCAGGGAGGTTGGAAGAAGTACGTCTGCGTCGAGCCTGGTGCGGTACACGGCTTCCAGACGCTCGCCAAGGGCAGCACATGGGTTGCTGAACAGACGCTCACTGCCTGGTAGCCAGCATGCCATGAATCGAATGAATTGTCGAGCCGAGTCGCGTGTGGAAGCGGTACAAAATGCCGAGTGTGTGTGGAGGCATGAAGCTGAACGGCGAATTGAGCTCTGAGCGCTCACGATTACTTCATCCACCACCATCACTTCCCGCTGCATGCATCCTATCGTCCGACGCGGGACTGTTCGATTGGGTCTGCTAGGGGCGACCACTCGACGCGCTGGGCTGAGTACGACGTCGAGGATGGCGAAGAAGTCCGCACGCGCGCTGGCGGCCGCCGAGGCCTCGCGCACGCCTCCGACCCAGCCACCCTCAAAAGTGTCGGTCAACGACCTCTCGGCCAGATCGTGCCTGACTTGCGGGAGGGTGATCACCCCGCGCGCCAAATGGGCGTCCGACTGGAGTAGCATCAAGTACTGTTCGGACCGATGCCAATCATCGCGACCAGGTAAACTCGTAGCCCGATTCAACCACTCGGAGAAGGACGCCGCACTGGCGAGGTACGACGGATGTACGGTTAGCGACGACGCGATGCATGTTGATGTGGAGCTGTGGGTCGAGTCGGTGCTGCTGGATGTGGCAAGGAGAAAAGAGGCTACGCTCGACGACGTTCAGCAACAAATATTGGTGCTGCTCAAGGAAGCAGAGGTGCTGCAGGAAAGTAACCACGCAGAAGAAAGAGAGGCCGATTCAGATGGGCAGGATGCAGAGGGGGCGAAAGGGAGGGAAGATGAGCAGAGACATCCGCTGTGGAAGGCGCTAGACAGTGCGCCTGGGCTGCGGGAGCGTATACGACGCGCAGCAAGACGGCTGGCACTCGGCATCAATCACGACTCGAATCCAGCCCAGACAACCATCACGACGACCGAAAGCGGCCGAATCGAGCTGCTCCAAGCCGGCAAAGCTCTTCGCACCGTCGAGGATCTCTCGTTCGCTAAAGGCACACTCACAGTTCGTCGCAAATCGTAGCATCCCATCCGCGACAGACACTTGCCGTGACGACAAACAGCGTGATGAGTGATTGCAATGCCCAACATGGGCTCAGGAAAAAGTTTGGCATTGATGACGAGGGAGAGCACCTTCTATGCACACATCTAAGCCTCGTCGACGTTGAAGCCGACATCCCAACCGAGCTCCTCCAGGGTCCAGCCGATGGCTCTCTTAGTCTGCTTGTTGTATGCCGAGACATTGAGCCTGGTGCTTCTCTTGGGATCCTTGCTAATCGCATCGATCTTCTCCATCTCGGCATCGCTGAGTTTGAGCAGTGTGATGTTTTGCTTCATCCTCTTTTCGTTGGTCGACTTGGGCGCCACCGATGTACCTCTCTGCACCGCCCAGCTAAGCGCAACGTTGGCGGTGGTGGTGTCGTGAGCTTTGGCGATCTGCTCCAAGTCCTTGTCCGTGTGGATGGGCGAGTTGTACTGTCCCAGTGGGCTGTACGCCGTCACATGGATGCCCTTCTCCTTGCACAAGTCGACAAGCTCCTGATCGGGCAGATACGGGTGTGCTTCGATCTGGTTCACTGCAGGAACGACCTTGGCGGTGCGCAGAAGAATCTCCAGGTTCTTGGGGGAGAAGTTGGAGATGCCAATCGCCTTGACCTTGCCGCGGTGGGTGTTGAGAAAGATGTCCTCCATCTTTGCCCAGGTCTCGTTGAACGTTGGACCGAGATCCTTCTGGCTCTCGAGACCGAAGGCTTGGGCCGAGCTCATGTCAGTGGAGGTGAGACCTTGAGGCCAGTGCATGAGCCAAAGATCAATGTAGTCGATGTTGAGTTTGCTAAGCGACGACTCGATCTCCTTGACGGGGTCCTTCACGGCGGCAGGGGCCATCTTGGTGGTGACGAAGAACTCGGATCGCGGAACGCCTGACTCGCGAACAGCCTGGCCAACTTCCTCCTCGTTGGCATAGAACTGCGCCGTGTCCAGGTGGCGGTAGCCGACTTTGATGGCGGTCAGTAGCGCCGAGACCAGCTCGTTGTCGCGGCCGGCACCCTGCTGACCCTGCCAGCATCCCATGCCGACCGAAGGGATCTTGGCGCCCGTGTTGAGAGTAAACGAAGGAATGTCTGCCGCCATGTTTAGTGAGATAGAGCAGTGTATCCAAATCCTCTATAGATGGTGGTTCTGATGCAGGTTTCCGACGCTGGTTCAGTGGCCTTCTTATAACCGTGCACAAGGCTGCCTCGTCCGCCGACATGCGAGCAAAAGCCGTCGGAGCATCTCACACGATCCATTGTGGAGGTTGCACCAAAAATTTCCAGCCTTCCTCCACTTTGTCCAGCTCAGAGTTCAGCGGACGCTGTTGCATTGCCGATGTTCCCGTTGGAGCTGCGACACACACGACTGCGCGATGGATGCCAGTTGGATTCGCTCAGAGAGGGGCGCTCGTATACGCGCCGATGCTATCCATCCATGCGCCGCTCGTTCCATACAGCCCGACAATCCTGCCCTCGCCCGACGCAGGTTCCAACACCCGCAGCGATCCGCCAGTGGCATTGCCTCGCATCCCGCTCGTCTTTCCACTGCGCAGCACTATCTCGACTGCATCGATCCACGCGCCTGCCCTCACCCTGATATGAGCCACCGCATCGCCCCGATCTATCGTAAGTCGGAAGGGCGACCCGCCACACGGACCAAACACGACGCGGGGACCGTTGGCATAGTGGAACTGGAGCCCGTCGAGGCTCGCGCCGCTGAAGATGTCGATGGCGACGAGCTGGGCGTGCGGCGTGTCGTCGCGCTCGTGTGGGAAGAGGACATCCCACTGATGACCCGATGCGTTGGTCTGCCCAAAAGGAAGCGACCGCACGATGGTGCGCCGCGACGAGTCGATACCGGGCAGTCGGAGTGGACGAGCAACACCGTTCTGACGGAAGTCTGGCAGCTCGGCCTGTCGCATATTGCACGCGAGCGCATTGAGCTTAACTCGAGGAGACGTCGGGTGGTTCACATCGAATCCGACCTTCTGGCTAAGGTAGGCTGCGTCGATGACGGTCTGTCGAGGAGGCACCTGTGGCGGCCGCCCATCGGTGGGCAGGTAAAGCCATTCAATATGCGTCTTGTACGCGCCATCCACCTCGATCTCGACTGCGCCGATGCCGGATTCGCACTTGAGCAGCGCGCCTTGCGGGGTGCTAGTCCATGCGGGCTCGTTTTCATTCCACTGCACCCATGTCGTCTGATCGTTCCCTCGCAGATACGGTAGCGGTGGATCCGAAGCCATGTAGAAGCACGGGTGCCAGCGAGCTCTGACCGCCTGTGCACGGTGGATGTGGTTGTGCTTGTCGTCGTTGCCCGCGTGAATGGGTGCAAAAAAGCATCCGGCCGCAACGCCGTTGCGCCGACACCCGGGCTCGCGCGTCATAAAGGCGCGATTGAACTCGACGTATCCACGCGCCATAAGGCCCGACGGCCAGTGCGGGTTGTTGAGTGCATGCCCTGCCTCGTGAAAGAACGCTCCCGAGCCGACGTTGAGCGTCTGCCACGCGGTGGGGCACTCATTCAGATCGTTGACGCAACAGTTTTCGTCTGTCGGCTCCGTATCGAGGAAGGCGGCAGTGACCTGCTGCAACGAGCGGGGTGCTGCCCAGAGCCAGTGGCTGCCCATGACGCCGTGCGATAGACTACCGGGTCCACCGGCTCCAAGTGCTGCATGTGCGCGGATCAGCCGCATCTTGGCGTCGTACATGGTGTCGAGCGTGAGCACAGCCACGGGCGACCAGTGGAGAAACTGCGGCGTCGATGGATCCTCGAGCGCCTCGCGAGCAAAGCCGTGCATCGCTCCCGCGTTGCGAGCGTTGGACTTTTGCTGTGCATTCTCGGGATCGCGGAACTCGCGCAGAGTTCGTCGTGACTTGAGCAGGTGGATGTGCGGAAGTGACTCTAACGCACGGTTTGGGGCGCTGGACGATCCGGGCGCTGCGTCCGAGTGCGCATCGTCGAGCTGAAAGGCGCGCCTTCCCATACCGTGTCTTCGCATCTGCTCCGCATGGAAGGCCTGCCACAGGTACGCTTGGAGCGCGATGCGACGCTTGACCTCGGCAATGCCTCCGGACCGAAGCGCCTCTCGCCTCGGCCCTGGGGGTGCATCTACAATGGCTCGGTCTGCCTCGTCCAGAGGTCCGCCTCGAGGCCCTGCGGCGATATCGAGCTTGTCCATCGCCCTGTTCAGGAATCTTGAAACTTTGTCCGTTTTGCGCGGTTGAGTCGAACTGGTGGCTTCGTTGCTGCCTGGCTTTGGCGGGACAAGAGGGGGCTTGCGCCCGTCATTTTGCCAGACGGGCGAGTCACACGCTGCGACAATCACGAGATGCAGAGGTGGAGCGCTGCTAGGCCGATCGTATGTGACCGTGACGGTCTCGCTGCCACTTTCGCTAGACCGATTGATGGTCCAATTGAAAGTCAGGTCGTTCTTGCCGGGTGTAAGGGGTACGAGAGCCTTGAAGAAGCCTTGGTTGATCTCCCAGATTTGCGCTTCGAAGCCTGAGGCGGGGTCATGCGAAACAGTGAGTTGACCATTTGGCGAGCCCGAACCGACAGTGCCTTCAACGATCAGGAGACGGGTATAGACAGACTCGCCAGGCTGCAGATTTGTGAAGCGCAAGCTGGACTTCTGAGACGACGGACGCTGTGGAACGGGTGGAGGAGGCGCCATGTTGTCCGGACGATGCTGGTGCGAGATTAAGAGCGGACCGTAGGTGGACTCTATAGACCGATGGCGCGCCTTCGCTTGGGGCTGCTGAGGAGAGCGATGACGGCGCACGAGGCGAGGAAGTTGCAGAAGCGGAAGAAGGCCTGTCTGGAGACGGCGCGTTCCTGGTCGTCGGTTCGGGAAGAGCTGAAGATGCGCCGCAAGTTGGGCAGAGGCATTGCGAGCGTCGAGTGTGTGCGAGTATGGCAGGCTGATGGTGGTGGGCGGGTGACAAGTTGGGAGGAAGCGGCGCATTGACCATCCCACCTCACTCGCTCTCGGGTGTGCTCCGTGAGCGAATTCCGAGAAATGAGGAGAAGAAGGGTCCAGCTGCAATCCGTCTTCCTGCGAAATTTTAGCCGTTCTTCCTATCCACCTCCTCGTTGCTTCTTAAACAACGATCCATCGTCAAGACGAGCGCACATCGGATCACAATGCGGCACGATGGGAGCGAGGACGATCGCGCCTCCTGCTCAAGCTCCTCCTCGACGCGCAGCCGCTCACGGTCACGCTCTCGCTCGCCGACGTCGCTGTTCGAGGACTCGCTCTTTACGCTCTTCTCGCACAACCAACCGGCACACGGCGACCCAGGCGACGTATGCAAGTACACGCACGACAACCTGCCACCACGCAAAATTGCCTCAACGTCCGGCTCAGGAGCACGCAAGGCGACGCTGCGCTACCGCATCGCGCAGAACAGCGGAACCAACACGAAGCTATTCGCGCACCACCAGTGGGATGCCGGACTCTACCTTGCGGACCTCATCGCCGAGCAGAGCTTTGTCCCGACACAAAGTCAAGCCGCGTCCGAGGTGGCGTTGGGGAAGCAGAGAGATGCATTTGCCGATGTGCGAGGAAAGGCGGTGGTGGAGCTGGGTGCTGGAACCGGCTTGCCTGGGCTGGTGGCATGTGTGATGGGCGCGGCCAAGACGGTGATCACCGACTATCCGGATCCGCACGTCATCGAAAATCTTCGAGGAAATCTCGAACTCGCTCTTGTTCCAAAGCAGCAAGCATCGGACAGCAGCTCCCAGAAACAGCGCAACCCGCATTACGCCGAGGCGCGGGCACGGGTCGAGGTCCTCGGTCTCGGTTGGGGCAATCACGATGAAGAAGCGCGTGTCTACAATTCATCTCTCTCGTCCGGTGGATCGGGCGGGGGGTACGATGTGGTACTAGCTGCCGACGTGCTGTGGGTGTCGTCAGCCCATCCGTTGCTGATCCATTCGATACGCGCGCTGCTCAAGCGGGATCGCAACGCACGCTGCGTCCTCATTGCTGGCTTTCACACGGGTCGACCTGCCGTCCGACGCTTCTTCGTGCAGCTTGCTCAGGCCGACACAACGGGCGATGCGACACTAGCAGACGGTCGATGCGCAGGGATTGTGCCCGATTGGGAAGAAGCAAGCTATGGCGGTATCTGGGAGCGCAACATTGACGGAGCCACACGCGCCTACTCCGACACCGAAGACGACATGGGTGACATCAGCGACCGTGGCAGCTGGGTCGTCGTCGCCTCTCTCAGATGGGCTGATCTGGCATGACCCTCACGTACAGACAGCTGCTGATTCGCAATCCATAGAAGCAGTAATTAAGCACACGGGTATCAACGATACAACAAAAGCGTCAGGAGAGAGTCTATGCTTGGTCGCGGTTCTTCTTGTCCTCGGCTTCGCGGATGGCCTTGGACCCATCCTTGGCCTCGTCGAAGTTGTAGAAGGGGAAGTCGAAGAGGATCGTAGACTTGACCCATCGCGGCAGCTTGGCGTAGAGGCTGTTGGGAAGGGGGATGAGCATCGAGGTGCGGTTGCGGAAGGCCTTCATGCGTTGCCATGCGTCGGTCTCGGTCTGGTCGCGCCATGGTTCGAGGCCCTCTGTGTTTTTGTCCGGACCGTGGGACATGAGGAAGTACTTTTGCTGCGTGGGCTTTTCAGCCAGCGGGATGCCGGAGAGGAAGAGCAGCAGGGCCATGGTGATGAGCGGCGAAAAGATCGAACCGTACAGTGCATCGTGACCGCGAGGCGATGCTTCGGTCGAGTTACCAATAGCCAGCAGCCACACGCCCCACCACAGCAGGATCTCGCCAAAGTAATTGGGCCTTCGCGAATACTTCCACACGCCCGCATCGGTAATCGCCCCCTTGGGCGGCTTGGTGACGGATTTGAATCGGTACTTCTGCACATCCGCCAGCGCCTCTACCACGAATCCGACCGCAAAGAAGATGATCCCAACCACGTCCTTGCCGTTTCCAAAACGCGCATTGCCACCGCCGTTGGCGGGGTTGCTCGACTCGGGCGAGTTGAGCACGTTGACGGGCATCGATATGGTCCACACCCAGATGAGCTGGAACGTCCAGAACCCAAGAAAGCTGAGCGGCTTGGATCGCATCTCGTCGAAGCGCGTGTCGCCGCCCATCTTGAACATGCGGAAGAGCTGGAAGCCTCCCAGACGCACACCCCACAGGATGGCAAAGATGGTGGCGATCACATTGCGCGCATAGTACTGGTCGCCGCAGCAGAGCGTAAAGATGGCGAGGAAGATCACATTGATCGCCGACCAGCAGTCGGTGATCGTGTCAATCTGCAGGCCGAAGGCGATGGCGAAGCCGAGAAGCTGCCAGCCAAGCGAGATGAGGAAGGTGATGGAGAGGTAGAAATCGTCCAGAACGTGCACCACCATCTTGGCTGAGGTGGCTGTCTGGCTCGAACAGCAAGAGGCAGATAGCTGGGATGATGGATGGATTAATGGACAGCGTCGAGGTGGTGGAACTGAGCCGACTTTTAAGAGTCCGAGTCTCAAAGAAGCTGTTCCTCGTCCAAGTCAGCAAGTGGAGGCATCGCCTTCCGATCTTCTTGGCGCGGTGGGTCAGCAGCGCAATTTTGCACGTCCGTCCTCACCCAACAGATCCTCTTCTGTCATCGACCGGAAACGCTCTATCCGCCGAGTGGCGAGACCCTGCGCTCTGCGTCCATGACGACGACGACGACGCAAGGGTTCAGGTGATTCACCCATACCAACGGGATGCGCGCTGCCAAGGCGTATGTCTCCGCGGCGCACAAGAGCGCTTTGCTAAGCCGCATGAAGCTCGCGCTCCGGCCGTGGAACTCGGAATTCGGGCATGCCACTCAGCTATGACGCACCGCTGCAGAAACAAACTCGGCCCAGGGTCTGCCAACAAAGCTCAACAGACCCTGGCTTTCCCTCACACCACATCGTCACCCCTTGCCATGCTTGACCGTTGACATTACACAGCAAACACTGGTGACAGCTTCTGCCTGACAGCTTCTGTTCAATCTAGCAACTCGGCGGCGGTCACCTGCGTAGGGAGCCACACCCCCCTCTCGTCAGCTTGCGCCACCTGCACCCTAACGTATCGCTCGTTCTTGCCGTCGTCCGCACCGTCGGGCGATGCAAACGCTCCGTACGCACACCACGTCTGACCATCGGGACCCGTGAACAAGCTTCCGCTACCCGGTCCGTATACGCCCTGACTCGAGTCCGACGCCAGGATGGGCTGTCCGCGCTGGTACCATCGGCCCACGTCGAGCGGATCTTCGGCGGCATCGATGTAGAGCAGCCGCGTGTTGTAGTTGGACTGGTAGAAGTTGCCCTCGGCGTACATCAGGTTGAGGGTGCTCGAGCCGTTTACCTTGTTGTCGTACACCCAGCTACTCGGCGCTTCTGTATTGACACCATACGAAACCAGGTCCACCACGCCACTCGCCGCACGAGCAGGCGCACCGTTCTGCAGCTGCACGAGCTGCACGTATTCGTGATTCGACCATGTCAGGTACGTGTTGCCGTTCGGATGTACGATCACGTGCGGATCGTAGCCCTGCAGCGCCACGCCATCTTGGCCGAGCACGCGGCCGAGGTCGGTATACTGGCCCAAGGGGTCGTCGGTGTCCGAAATGAGCATGCGCATCGTATCGTCCTGGATCGCAGAAACGGTGTACAGGTATCGATCGCCCAGTCGAACAATGTCGGCAGCTTCGGTTCCCACACCCTTCGGATACGAGACGTTCGAGTACTCGTAGATCGCAAACATCTTGCCCTCGTTCCGGTAGATGTCGTTGAGGTCGTCGCTTGCGCGCAAGAACACCTTCATGCCAAAGTCGACATCCGTCACCAGGTAGAACGGCTTGCCATCGCGAGTGATGGTGAGGAACTGCGGATCGAATCCTTCGCCTAACGAGTTTTGCACGCCAGGTGCAAGTGCAGGCGCCAGGCCCGAGGGGTCTTCGTTGATCGCGTCGCTCCCAGGTACTCCTGATCCAGCCTGCCGTGCTGCTGGGCCAAAACGTCCATAGGGAACATCGTGATACCGGGTCGAGTTGGCGGCACCACCTCCTCCCTGCTTGAGCATTGACGCTGTGCTTCTCAAAGGCCGAGCGGCTACCGATTGGATCGCGGCAGCGGCGCAGAGAGCCCAAGAGATCTTGACGAGCATGTCAAGCGTCGTTCGCGTTCTTCTCACCGTGCTCCAGGCAGCAGTGGATTGCAGAAAAGTAAGGTACTTGGGACGCCGGCGACACAACACCGTCGCGAGATGCTCCCGCTGGCCAACACTGGCGGACCTATATACTTCCGAGATCTCAGCCTACTGAGCGTCCGCGGCTAATTTACGATCTACGGGAAGCTCGAGGGTCGCCTTGCCAGGTTACCCGACGCCGGATGCATCGTCGTTTGCAGCCGCTCCGTCTTGGCAACGCCGGCATCGTCGGTAGAGCTGCAACGATTGCAGCACGCACCGTAGCCGAGATACCTGAACTCTACAGCAGCTGCAACTGTTGTCTTGGACCCTTGCTTTGAGACCGCGTAGCAGAAATGACATGGTTCGTCGGCCGGTTTATCTATCTGGTATCGCGCCGCACTTGTCATCTTGAGCCTGATGAGCTACCCAGGCATACTCCTAGGCGCACTGACACTTTGATTCTTCCTTCTGCTGATAGCGAGAGCTGCCGAGAGCATCACAGCAGGCCGGGGCAGAATGTAGCTTGAAGCGGATCAGCATGAGGCTGTCTGGGTCGGCCTAACAAATTGCACGTTTCGGCCGCCGTGCAGAGATCAACACTTTACGCGCCGCTCAGCTGCGCCCAACGCGTGACAGCCGTGACAGGCTTGTTTGTGCATCCCTTTTGGCGGCCCCTGTGGCCTCAGAGTCGGCCGGAACCCTTTTGGGTGGGTCCGCCGCGATGGAAAGTGCAGGGTCATTTTCATTAGCAAAGTGCAACATCCCCCCTCTGTCTCTGTCTGGCGTCACACTTTCACACCGTCACAGACCAACACCCAACCCACTCCACGAATCCCAGTGAGCACATCACCTCGCGCTCTCATCAGCCACGCACATGCGGAAGTCTACAGCAGCGGAGACGTAGCTGGACCCACACGCCATCTTCACACAAGATGAACACCGGCTACGGAATGCCTTCGCGGCGTCGACTGCGCGGCCCACTTCACCCACGCAATCGACCACCACCTTCATCATTCGACGAGCCCGCATCTTCGCCGCAGTCCTCGCAACAGACTGGGTCCGACGCCGCCAGCATGCCGCCACCTTCATCTACACCATCCAGCAAGAAGCGCGAATGGACGTCTACCATCGGCCGCGGTGGTCTCGGATCGCTGCCATGGGAGCAGATGGGCCCCTCTTCGTCGGGCCCGTCCACTTCGAGCGCCGAGTTCAGCTTTCAGTCCGGTATGGCCATGCCGCAGAGCACATCTACGACCTCGATGGCATCCATGGCATCCATGCCGTCCTCCAGTAGCGCCAACTCGTTTGCCAGCTTCCGACAGCAGCCCACACCCATGTCTGCCAGCCCCTCGAGCTTCCGCACAGCCGCCGATGCAGACGAGTCCGGGTACGCTGCGAGAAACACAATCTTCTCGCGCGGCAACCAGTCGGCGCAAGCAGCGCTGCGCGAGACCTCGCAGGCGCTCCACGAGTCGTCCTACGCGCCAGCCGACGAGCAACCCCGCAAGCGCCGGCGTGGCCTCGCAGGTACCATTGTCGATACTGCACTCAACGCAGCACTGTACACGGGCGCTGCTGCGCTCACCGCCTACTCGCTATGGTCTTCCTGGGGCCATGCGGGAGATTCAGAGCAGCAGCACCACCATCCCGATGCGGGGCCACAGGCGGACATGGGCGATGTGATTTCGCAAAACGAACGATCGGGCACATTCGGTGGCAAGGAGTCCAGAATGCCGCCAGGCGGACTCGAGGAGCCACCGCCGCCCTATTACGAGGACCACTCCACGCCCTCGAGGCAAGAAGCGGCGCCGACCACACCGCAGTCCAACTCGGTGCGCACCCGTAAAGTGTTTGTCTCGTCGCAGCGCAACCGACGCCGACCGACGTTCCAGGGCTCCAAGACGCACCGCCAGAGCACGCCTCGCAAAGCGCTGCCGGACGCCTTCCGTGCTCCACTGACCGCAGACTCGCCGAGCATGAGCGCGAGTGCAAGTCGGGACCTTGCACCGGCACAAATGGAGGAAAACGACGATGATGATGATGACGACGACGAGATGCTGTCGCGGTTCGAAGCCAAGATGAATGCGCTCATCGCCGAGGGCCAGGCTGCGCTCAACTCGACCCCTGTGCTGCAAGAGTCGGATCTGCGCGACATCGATACGCCCTCGCCGTCTCTGGGCCTGGGCACGCACTCGCGCTCCTCGACGCCGCTTCTCGGCCAGCGATCGCAGTTGCCCGCATCGCCATTCGCGTATTTGCAACCAGACGCAGGGATCGCACGCTCCAGCTCGCACCCGGACGAGCTTGGCCCTAGTAGCGGCGGTGCGCTGCCCGAACCTGTCAAGCGCACTTTCGGCACGAGTCTGCGCCACTCGCGCTCGGCGTTTGACTTTCAATTCGACAGCCGACCCGAAGCCGGTGCTGGGGCTGGGGATGTGCGCTCGCCGTTCGTGTTTGGACGGGCCGAGCTCAACGAGAGCGCCACACCAAGTCCGGCGGCGAGGCAGGCACGGCGCACCGATGTAGGCACGCCCACCAGCCCGTACAGCCGCATCCCGCGATCCACCTCGACGCTCAACGCGCGCAAGTCGACCCCACACCACCGCTGACCCCGTTTTATACCCGTCCATCCACCTACGCACTCTCTAATCTACGCGGCCCCACACTCTCTAATCCACGCAACGGACACTGTGCGCCTCTTCTGAGATTCCTCTGTAAGCTGTGAGCGATACTTACTACTCATCGCGCACATAGTTGCCGGGGAATACGCCCTTCTGGCCAGCAACGATGCCGGTCCACCAATCATCAGTCGACTGGGTGCGTTCTGTGACTTCGATCCTATCGCCTGCCTTGAAGCTGAGATCTCCATCCGCGGTGGCGGTGTAGTCGTAGAGCGCCACTACATACGAGCGCGGTGCAGCGCCCGGTTTGGGCTTGATAGGCGGGGGTGGTGGAGGTCTCTTCGCAACGCCACCTGCAGCCGCCGCACTCGTGGGCGAGTAAGCGGGTGGAGCTGCAGCAGCCGCATTCGAGTGGGAGCTAAGAATTGAGCCCGAGCGACTGGGTGCGCCTGCAGCCAAGCCGCCGATGCGCGACCCCGACGGACTCAACCCACCACCACTGGCTCGATTCTGCGCAAGGATCTTGGCGGTCGGCATGGCGCCTCTACGGATCGTCAAGTTCTCCAGTCGTTCGGCTGCATCGGTAAGCTGCGCCATGTACGTATCCTCTACAACCGCGATCGAGTTGTTGGTCAGATCGTACTTGCCCTGCGCAAACGTCTGCAGCCTCTCCATGGTGAGGTAGAACACGTTGAGCTGCATGTAGTAGAAACTGTGGAAGAGCGGCGTCATGAAGCGGCTTGCCATGTCAAAGAAGCGCGGCAGCTCCTCCTTGAGCGCATTGTTGTAGTACTCGTAATCCGCCGCAGCCGTCTCGTACTCCTGCTCCACCTTGAAGAGGTTCTGTTCGTCCTTGAGGCTCTTGTCCTTCTTGTCGCGCAGCTTGGAGTACGAGTTGTTGTGCCTGTCGTAGTCCACCAGCTTGTGGTCGCGCTTGGTGATGTTCTTACGGATGGCCTTGACCACCGTCTGGAAGTCCTTGGTGGGCGCGATCACGCGGCTCTCGATGAGCTCGATCTCGGGCGTGAGCGTCTCCTTGAGCTCGTCCATCAGCTGACCGTACGCGGACAGGTTGACGATGGTGTGCTGCGCATTCGGATGCCGATGCTCCAGATCGTACTCGGATCCAATCGGCTGGAAGAGCGTGTCAAAGTGACGCCCAAAGTTGGCGCCGGAGAGCAGCATGTTCTTGACGGCGTCGCGGAAGGTGGATGCGTCCTTGAGCAGCTTTTCCGAGAGCTTTTCGAGGTTCGTGAAGCGCTGGTTGAGCGAGTCGAACGCCGCATCCGACGACTTGGCCGCCATGCCGATCTTGCTCGTCATGAGGTGCGGCGTGCGCTTCATGGCCTTGGCGAGGCCCTTCATG
Source organism: Moesziomyces antarcticus (assembly GCF_000747765.1). Taxonomy (NCBI): domain Eukaryota; kingdom Fungi; phylum Basidiomycota; class Ustilaginomycetes; order Ustilaginales; family Ustilaginaceae; genus Moesziomyces; species Moesziomyces antarcticus. Next base: position 893,444 of record NW_014639007.1, on the reverse strand, counting down.
GTGATGCACTACTATCCTGCTGGGTCTGTGGCGCCCAGGACCGGATGGAAGGTTGTGTAGGGTAAAGGATCCGAAGCCGGGGCGGGAGATGGCGGCGGCGAATGGTGAGGTGGATGTAGGTGGAGACGAGCGTTGGTGGAGTGGAGCAGCGGCTGTGCTTGGGCAGCGCTCGGACGGCTGCCCATCGGCGTTCCTGGGAGGCGCAGCAGCCATACTGTAGACGGCCTACTGTATCGGGCTTGGCTTGGCTCGGCTTCCAGAAAAAGCACGGACTCCAAGCAGAGAGCACAGCTCAGCTGGGGCCCAAATGCGACTTTCCGTCATCGCAGTCCGCGGCGCGTTCTCGGCACAGCTTGCCCGCACCTTTTCTCGTGCGCGTAAATTTTTTTCTCTGCCGAAGTGAACTAACTCCGGCCTAACATTGCTAAACTTCCTCGACCCCGCCTCCTACCGCCATAGCTTCATCAAGACACAGGAACAACACAGAAGGAGGTAACAACAAAAGTAGGCCAGGAGATTTGAGGGCACAGTGATCCAGTCAACAATGATCCACGTGGAGTTGGCGATCCCCTGAGAAGGCTCAAGTTGAGACTGTCGCAGGGTCGCACGGACGGGGCAACAGCGTCGCCTTCGCGTCGCCAGCATCTTGTCGCTGTACCACAACCTTCCACAAAGCACGAGGAAAGTCGTTCGTAGGATTCACTTGCTGCACATCTGTCAAGCACTCTCGCTCAAACCCTTTGCAGTCAACAACAGTCAAATCTTCGGAACCCAGCCATCGGCCCGGCAGCATGTCGTCGAGCAAAGTGTTGGGGCGCGGTGGTGGCTTGAGCGCGTCTCTGCTGGGCCGAATTTCTGCCGGACGCCGGTCCAGCACTCGCCGGACCCTGGACAGCGCGCGATTCGGCCCGGCTTCTTCCCCGCATTCACCGCCTGGCACAAGCGCTTTTACGGCTGGGACGCCAACGAGCTATAACCCGTTGCCTTCTTCAGCCTCCCTTGCGACCAACTCATCCCTTCTTGCACCTGCACGCTCCCGACTCTTCAGCTCCAGCAATCGCACACCGCAGCCCATCGTTCACATCCCTGGCGACCCCAAGAACATCATGTCCAAGCCCGTCAACGCCAACGTCGACTTTGACAAGACCGTCGGCCACGACGCCGGCACACAGCCCGTCGCTTGGAACCGTCGCGACCTGCTCACCTACGCCGTCAGCATCGGTGTGGGGCCCGAGGACCTCGACTATGCCTACGAGCGCGAGGCTGGATTCCGCGCCTTCCCCACCTACCCGGTCGTGCTGGCTCTCAAGGGCACCTCGCAGGACACCACCGTCTTCTCCGAGATGGTCTCGTCCCGCGCGGCTGTGCCTGGCTTCCCCTCGCTCGACCTCAACACGGTGGTGCATGGTGAGCAGTCGATCGAGATCCATGCTCCGCTCCCGCTCGTATCGGGCGAGGGCTGGAAGCTCGAAAAGCGCATCTCGGCCGTGCACGACCGACCCAATGGTCTGGTCATGGAGACCGAGATGCGTCTCGTGAGCCCCGTGGGTCGCAACCACGCCACGATCATCGGAAGCAGCTTCTATCGCGGTGGTGGCCAGGGCACTGGCTTCAGCAAGGCGCTCAGCAAGAGGCTGCCCCAGCCAAAGGCGCCCTCGCGCGAGCCGGACTTTGTGCTCGCCGAAAAGACCACACTGCAGCAAGCCATGCTCTACCGTCTCTCGGGCGACTACAACCCCATCCACATCGACGGCGGTCTGGGCAAGAAGGTGGGTCTGGGCGGAACGATTTTGCACGGACTGTGCTCGTTTGGCTTTGCGGCGCGTGCGGTGCTCAAGGCTGTCGACCCCAACGACGGTGTGCCCGCCAACCTGACCAACTCGAGCGCGCGACACGAACTCGAAGCCTTCGCTGTGCGCTTCACCTCGCCCGTCAAGCCGGGCGACGAACTCGAAACCAAGGTCTGGATCACGGGCACCAAGGACGGAAAGACCGAAATCGCCTTTGAACAGTTCGTCAAGGCGACCGGTAAGAAGAGTCTCGGTGCAGGATACGCGCGCGTCGTAAAGATCCCCAACAACGACGCTGCCCGCTTCGCAAAGCTCTGAGTTCCCCGCAATCGCACTTCCTCCCAATCCAAATTCAAAACTCTGTCTCACACTCAATCTTGTCGTTGCAGCATTGCATCAAAATGAATCGAGTGAGATTGCGATTGAGTTGAGAGGGATCAGAACACGACGCGTTCACGCATGTCGATGGGACGGATCCAGATGAGACCCGGTCGCGAGCGTGCGCGGACAATGGCCCAGGGCGTGGTAGTTTCGATCCTGTTTCCCTGTGCATCCGTAGTGGGTGCGGGCGCCTTGGGGATCCTCGGGCGTCCGTCTGCATCCATGACGCTGGCGAGCAGCCGTGCTTTGGTCTGCGCCGATTCGGCCGGTCCGGCACACCGCGAAATGAGCTCCTTGGCATGCTCAGCCGTCCCCTCGGTCTCGATCACAATCCTCCCGTGCCATCCCGCATCGACGCCCTCTGCCGCCACCGCACCCGCCTCGATGCTGATCACCGCACGGTAGAGCCACTTGGCAATACGGTACCGCGCACCCTGTGGCGAGAATGTCTCCACCTGATCCTGTACCAGCCGCATGGTCGATACGATCTGATCGCGCCACGGAAGCACGTCGAGGTAGATGACTGGTTGAGAGGCATCGCTGGACCGGATGATGTTGTGGTAGTAGCTGGGCGCAAACACGAAAGCGTTGAGCCAAGAGGGCAAATGTCCGCCCCGGTCGAACATGAACGAGAGATCGCGAAGGTAGCGTCCGTCAAAGACGTACTTGCCCTCGTTGCGTTCGTCGCCCACGGCGCAGTCCCACACCACATCGCCCTTTTGCAGATGCGGCCAGACGCCGCCGATGAACAGCTCGCGCTCGCACCGCGCCAGCTCGGTATCGCTCAGCCACCCGCCTGTCTCGGTGGACGGCACCCAGGTGCGGAAGAAGCCCGCACGCCCCGGCTTCCACGGGCTGCTGATCGTCGTCGTCTCGCCCGATGCCGACCGAGCTGAACCTGCCACGTGCAGGTCAGGCTGCATGCGCAGCCGCGTCAGCACCCGGTTGTACGCGCGCGTCGTGGCGCGCGCCAACCTCGGATAGCGCGCGTCCATCTTGTGCGGTGCACGCGCATACTCGGCACCCACCAGCGCATACTCCGGCAGCAGCTCAAAGCTCAGCAGGAACGCCTCGCAGTCCGAAAAGCTGAGCGGCATCGGGTCCTTGTCCTCGACGGGCGCGTCTGCTTCGGGCGCCGCCTTGGACGGCGTCCAGGTGCGGTAGCCGATGGGCGCCAGGAACCGGCTCAGCACGATTTCGCGCCCCGCCAGCTGGCCGAGCGCGAAGCGTATCGACTGCGACGTTTGCCGCAGCGCCTTGACATCCGCATAGTCGAGATGGCTGATGAGGCGCGCAATCACGTCGGGCGTCGTGGCGGACCAAATGAGCTCGCCCAGATCGCTGTACATGACCTCGTCAAAGTCCGGCTCGGCTGGTGCGGTCTCGTCTTCGGCGGCAGCCTTGGTTCGAGCAACACGCACGTAGCGGCGGTGGTCGATAGTGAGCGACGGATCGGCAAGACCGTGCGCACACCAGCCACGCCCGTACGTGATGCCGCCTTCGCGGTACGGGCCGTTGGGCTGGACGATCTGCGGGTCGCCGCTCTCGTCGTCGTCGCCCGCCTCCTCGTCGTCGGTCGCCGCAAACGTCGCGGTGAGCAGCGAGGTGGAAGGAGGGATTGTGGCCGGCGCGCGGCGGGCACCCACGCGCACGGCGTGACGGAAGCGATCCGACCGGTACGGCGCCATCTTTTCGGGCGGCGGCGCAGGGGGCGTCACCTCGCCGGTGGTGCCCGGCGCAAACTTCACCTGGCCATGGCTGGCGTTGGACGATGGCTGTCTGGCCAAGTCTGTCCCCGATGCGGGTGGCGGGAGCGACATGGCCTTTTCGTCGGCGGGCGTAGCAGGCATGTCGGAGCTGCCGTCGGTGCTAGAGGGCGCATCGAGGTTGGAGGTGGAGCGCGCCATGGAGTCGGTGGTGCCGCTCTTGGCCTCGGCATCCTCTTCGGTGCCTGCGTCGACAAACACCTCGGACGCGGATTCCGAGTCGCTATGGTCGTCGAAGGTCTCTTCGACATCCTCTTCGTCTTCCGACTGCTGTGCTTCGGGGTCGATCTCGCCCGGCTGGAACCCGGCTGCGAGTGCACGCTGAGCGCGCCTGTCCTCGCGACGCCCCGCACGCCTGGCGGCACGGTCCTCCTCTTCGACCTGACGCTTGGCTTCGACGAGCTGGCGTTCCTTTTCGAGCACCGCCTCGCGCTCGGCGCGGATGGCAGCTTCCTTGGCGAGCCTCTCGGCCTCGATGGCTGCGAGACGCTCCTCCTCGGCTCTTCGGACCGCCTCTTCCGCCTCGCGCTTCGCCTCCTCTTCCTCGCGAATGCGTCGTTCCTCGGCCTCCCTTTCCTTGCGAATGCGCCTTTCCTCTGCCTCCTTTTCCTTGCGAATGCGCCGTCCTTCCGCCTCCTGCTTCTTGCGTATCCTGCGTTCCTCCGCCTCCTTTTCTTGGGCTATGCGTGCCTCTTCGGCCTCGCGCTCTGCCTGGATGCGGCGGCGCTGAGCTTCTTGCCTCTCCTTCTCGCGGCGTGCCTCTGCCTCTTGGCGCTGCCTGTATCTGCGCTCTGCCTCCTCGCGTTCAGCTGTCTCGCGCGCCAGTCGGCGTGCTTCGCGATCGGCCTGCTTGCGCGCGTCTGCCTGACGCTCGCGCTCGATGGCCTCGGCTGTGAGGCGATCGCGCTCGGCTCGTTTCCTTGCGCGACGCTCTTCGTCCTCGCGCGCCTGTTGCCTGCGATGCACCTCGAGGCGGTCGGCTTGGTTTTCCAGATCGCGCTTGCGCTCCCACTCGCGTGCCTCGATGTCGTCCTCGTCGGCGGTGTGGAAGCCATCGGCGTCGTCTGTTGAACGACGTCTATGCCTGGGACGTTGCGGTGCGGTCCTCGGCATGGCATCGGCGCTGCTGCCGACGGCAGTGTACGGCACGTCTGCGGTGTGCGAGCGTTGGCGGCGCGGGTCGTCGGAGCCGCGCACAGTCTGGGAGCTAGGCTTGCCGGGGGAGCGAGTGCGCGAGCGCGAGTCGACAGCCTCGTAGGGTGAATTGGTGCGGCGCGACTGTGGTGCAGTGGAAGAGGAAGGCAGAGCGGGCGGCAGTGGAGGAGCATCCTTCCACTCGATCTCGCCACGTGCATTGCGGATGATGGCGCGGTCGTTGCTCTTTGAGCGTGTGCTCTTCTTGGTTTGGGTGGTGTGTATGCTGGCGGCGCTGTCCTTCTTCTTGGGGATCCTGAGGACGGACGAGGAGGAAGAGGCGCCGTAGGCGAACAGACTCGGTTCTACGGGTGGTCCCTCGCCAGGCGAAGACGGAAAGACGAGGGCGGAAGCCGAGGTGTGGATGGACGATGTGGAAGCCAGCGTGTTGCCGTGCAAGGGCCCCGTGTGGACGGTGAGCGAGGGGCCTGATTTGGACGAGTGGGCGCGCTTGGCGGACTCGAGAATGGTGGAGACAGACGACTTGCTAGGACCACGTGGGGCAGCAGGCGCCTTGGACTTGGTATAGGCCGACTGCGAGGGGTAGTAGGCCGGCTGTCTGTCCATCATGGTGGTATCTTGTCCGGCAGCAGCCGAGGAATTGGCTTCGAGATGTGCGTGGGTTTGGTCGGTGGTCAAGTCGTGGTTCCTCACAGCAGTGATGGAGTCGTTGTCATGACTCTGGCGCAGGAGAGACAAGGCTGTGGCGGGCTGTGGGAGTTGTGGCGAGCTGTTGGATGGTTGGTGGTCTGGGGTATCGTCGTCGTCGAGTGCTGTGGTGGATGGAGTCGGGAGGATGGACGAGTCGGACGAGGTCTGAAGACTGTGGGGATTGCGAGGATCGACGGCCGTCAAACCGGGATCAGCAGCTGCAGGCGTGCCCATCGAGCTCCGATCTGCACCCTGGAGCCGAGCTGAGACTGCCGATGCAGCAAAAATAATATTCCTAGCAGCAGCGGGTGCAGGCGCTGCAGCTGCGTCCGCCTCCGCCTCTGCGACCGCGTCCGGGTTTGGATTTGGATTTGGATTTGGATTGTTTTTCCAAATTGGACTCGGCTCGGCGGCGTGTTTTGGCGCAGCTGAGACGTTGGGGCGGTCGGGCACGGCGTCGCTGCTGCCGCCCCCCGCGCTTTCAGCAGGAATTTCGCCCAGGCGAGAGCGCGAGGCATGAAGCTGCTGATGCTGCTGCTTTTGCTGCTGCTGCCCCTCCGACTCGCTCGCCAGCATAAAGTCGTCCAGTCCCAGCCGCGAAAATCCGCCGAGGCTGCCCAGCGCGTCTTGCGCGTCTTCCAGTCCCTTGGAGCGCTCCGCCGAGCCTGTCAACAGCGCTGGCAGGCGCGGGACCGTGTCAGAAATGCGAGGCGCCGCTTCACGCTCCGGCTCGCCACTCTGGGCTGTGGTCTTTGTCGACGTCGCCTTGCGGCCTAGTCGTAAGGCGGCCTTCATTGCAGTCGACTTAGATCCCGGGTCGGATGCAGAGGCAGATGCAGCCTTGTTCCGGTAAAAAGACTCTCGAACTGCTGTTTCGCGGGTGGGCAGGGCCTTGCTCGGGTGGCTTGCAGCGTTTGCAGCGGGATCCGTGCGTGGGTGCAGCTGGAATCGGGCAGCGATCCGATCGAATCTCACCCTCTCCGTGACTTTGCTGCTCGATATGAACTTGCTTTCCTGAAGCTGTCAGCGCCTGTTCGCGATGAAGGTGCCGCCGATTGTGTAGGAAACGAAGTGAGATGATGGTGCTAAGCAGACATCGCAGCGACTCGACGAAGCCGGCTGCAGGGCCTTGCCGTCAACAGCCAGCGACCACCGGCGATGCTCTACATCGGCGCTGCTCGAGCATGGCGCGTGGGCATGCCCCCGCCGCAACCCTGCAATGCTTGCAGCTGGCCTGCGTTGTGATGTGTTGCGATGCGATGCGTCGCGCTGCGTCCGCAGGCGACCAAGCCAAGCGAGTCGCGCGCAGATCACGAGCCCCGCCGTCGATCCTTTTGGTCGCAGAATTTTCCCTGCATGCGCGCGTGGGCACCCCAACAACGCACTTTACCCGGCGCGCTAACTTGGCTGCGATCAGCGGATCGACGTCTGGTCTCACTCGTCTGTCACGACTGGTCACTTCTTTTGCTACAGGTTGCCTCAATCTCACCATGCCCACGCATCGATGTATTGCACCGGCCAACACTGTATCTAGATACCGTATCACTCGCACTGCATTCTCAGAGTCGTTGTACAATATAGAATTGAATTACATCGTGTCGCCAAGCATTGCGCTACGCAACGTTCTTGTTCTGCTCCTCGACCATGGCTCGGAACTCGCCATGCTCGCGCTGCAGCAGTTCCGACGGGTTGCCAAACTCGAGCACCTCCCCGTTGCCCAGCACCAGAATCTTGTCGTAGTCCATGATCGTCGACAACCTGTGCGCGATCGTGATTGTCGTCGGTCTCCCCGCCACCGACCCATCGGGTTCGTTGGCCCGAACGGCCTTCTTCGCCGCAGCGCGAGACTGTGTCTCGCCGGAAGCCAAGCTAGCGAGTGCGAGTTGGATCTGAGCGTCTGTCTCGGCGTCGAGATTCGACGTCGCCTCGTCCATCACAAGCAGCCCGCGCCGCTTGAGCAGCGCACGCGCCACATTCAGAAGCTGCTTCTGGCCCATGCTCAGCGACTGCAGGTCCATCGTCTCGTCCAGGCCCTTGTCCAGCTGGGAGATCGCCCCGTACATCGATGTCTGCCGCAGCACGTTCCAGTACGCTTCGTCGTCCGTGTGCTCGCCCTCTGGGTCGAGGTTTTCGCGCACCGTCAGCGATGGCAGCATCATCGGCTCCTGCGGGATGTACGAGATGTTGCGACGCACCGAGTCGCCCGTCATCGTCGCCACGTCCGCCTCGTCCACCAAGATGCGGCCCGCCGCAGGCTCCAGGATGCGCAACAGCGACAATAACATGGTGCTCTTGCCCGAACCGCTGCGGCCGCACACCCCGAGCCGCTCGCCTGGCTGGAGTGAGAAGCTGACCCCGCGCAATGACATCGGCCCATCACTGCCACCGTAGCCCACAGTGACGTTCTCAAAGCGCACGCTGACGGCAGGCACCGCCCGGTCAGCCCCTCCCGAAGCCTGACCTCGTTTGACACTCGCCATCTCTCGAAGCTTGTTGCGGTCGTCCTTGGGATCCGCAGCGATGGTGATCACCTGCTCGATGCGCTCCAGCGCCACCATACCGATCTCCAGCTCCGTCCACGCACTCATCAGCCCGTTGAGATCGCTCGAGATCGAGATCGCCTGGATGAGCGCCACGCCCAAAAGTCCTGCGTTCGACTTGTGTCGCAGACTCACCGCGATCAGCACCAGCGCCGTGTTGAGCACCATGGCCAGCAGATTCAGCCACGTTTGCAGCCACACGCGGACCGTCCACAGCGAGTAGTACGGCCGCTGCGACGTGTCGAGCAGCGTCGACGTCGCATCCGAGAAGAACCGCTGCATGCCCAGCGCCCGGATCGTCATCAGGCCCTGCAGATCCGCCGTGTCCTTGAATTGCGCGTGCAGCGGGCTCTTGGTCGCCATCTCCAGCCGACGCAGCTGTCGCGAAGAAGGGCTGTACAGCGCATAGATGCCATAGTACAGCACCGCCATCGCAGCCACCACTCCCAGCAAAAACGGCGCAGGCAGCGCCATCAGCACGATGCTAAAGCCCACCTCGATGATGAAAAAGTATACGTTGACCACGTATGCGCAGATCTGAAAGTCGAGCGAATAGATGTCCTGCGTGAACCGATTGATCATCCGACCGGGATTCAGGTTGAGGAAGCACTCGGCGCCCGATCGCAGAAGGCCCACCAGCTCGTCGTGATGCAGCTTGAGCGAGATCCGAGGGCAGAATGCCTTGAGGTAGATCACCAGCGATCCGCCGTACATAGTGAATCGCAGAAATGCCAAGAGCGCAAGAATACCCACGTGAAGAGCAATCGAGCCTCGCAGCGTGGCGGGAGAAATGTCTTGCGCCCACGCCTGCAGCCAGAGGAGCTGGCCGTTGGCAGCGCCCGTTTGGATCGTCAGCGCAAGCGGATACGACAGCGACACCCACCAGCCAGCCGCGCCGAAGTAGCGCTTGAGCACGGAAAACTTGATGCGACCCGTCATCACCTCCTCCTGCTCTTCTTCCATCTCGAGCATCTTGCGCTCCTTTGCCGCCGCCGCTCGGATCTCAGCAGCCGCAGAACTCTCGCCATTGGGGCCCTCGTCATCCTGCACCTCTTCCGACTTGCGACGCACCGAATCAATCGTGTCGGCTAGCTGCAGCACCGTCTGAACCTCGCCGTGCAGCATCTTGGCACAACCGTTGCCAGCCATCTGCACAATGTGATCGGCAAGCTGCATCTGCTGCACCGAGTTCGTCACCATGACGATCGTCTTGCCGCGTAGCAAGCCAGTCTGTCGCGAGAACAGTGCGAGATTGATGCTTGCTGCGGTGGTGGCATCGACAGCAGACAGTACGTCGTCCAAAATACACGTGGGAGCATCGGCATACACAGCGCGGCAGAGCGCCACACGTTGCTTTTGTCCTCCGCTCAGATGCTTGGCAAGCGTACCGTCGCCTTTGGGCAGCTGCTGCACATCGACGACTAGCCCGCAAGCAAGCAGCGCCTGTTGGTATCGATCTTCATCGAAGGGTCGGTAGAAGACGACGTTCTCTTTGATGCTGCGCTCGCCTTGCGTCCAGGGATCCTGGCTCACATAGGCCACCGGCTCCGCACGCAGAGGCAGCGTTACCGTGCCCTCGACGACAGACAGCTCGCCCATCAGCGCACAAAGCAGCGATGTTTTGCCGGTGCCAACTTCGCCAACGAGCACGCTGAGCTTGCCACGCGGCAGAGTCAGCGTCAAGTCGGACAGCACCGGTCCTTCGCGAGCCGCTTTGCTGCCAGTCTGAGCATCCTCTGAGGACTCGACGCTGTTTGTCTCTGTTTCCGGACCCGAGATCGAGGTAGGATGTGCGGACGCCTTTGTCTTCCAGGCAAGCGACGCGCCTTCGAACACGGCTGCGGCGGAAGCTGCTAGCGCGACCTTCTCCGTGGGAGGGGACCACGTCGTAGCAGTCTCGCCTGGCGTCTGCTCGGGAAGCAGCAAGAATGTCTGCAGCCGCTTGAGCGAGGTGACCGCCGAGATGACACTCGCATACCTTCGGCCGATGATGAACAACGGCCGTTCGATGATACGGATGATGGTGATCGTAGTGAAGACCGTGGTCGTATTGAAAGGATACCGCGTTTCGTTGTGGTGCAAAGCCGAGATCACGGCGAACGTCGTGATGGTGGCTAGCAGAAGAATGTCGCCAGCGACATTTCCGAGCAGCGAGATCCAGAGCAGGTTCGCCACGTAGCTGACGAGCGCCTTGACTTCACGTTTACGGATGTTGACGAGCTTGGCGATCAGGAAGCCCTCGAGCGCAGACTGTTTGACCGCCTTGATGGCATTGATGGCGGCCGAGGTGAGGCTCGTGCGCTCATCGGTCAGCTTGCTCCACCTTTCTTGATTCACTTTGGCGTCCTTGGTCATGAGTGGGATCGAAGCAAATAGCGCAGCCAGAGCAACGATCGTCGCCACCAGAGCTGGACCGATCTGCTGCCAGAGCAAATAGAGAGCCACGATGATGATCACCACGGCGCTCCAGATTTCGTGGAACGGATCGAGACCTCCGACGATGCGCTCGATGTCGACCGACTGCATCACAGTGGGCGAAGGCGTGTCCGTGTCCTGAAGTGCATCGACCGAGAGCACGAGCGTCTTGTCGTACACTGCCTGCACGAGTGCACCGCGCAGCTTACACGTCGTCTTGTAGATGGAAAAGGTAAAATGCCCCTGGGACAGTGCGAGCAGCAAGAAGAGAAGGAAGAACGCCCCCGCGATGCCATATCCGTACGCTGCTGGTTTGGGCTCCTTAGCTGGGTCAGAGTAAGAGCTGATGAAGTCGAGCGTCTCTTGTACAAGAAGCGGCTGGAGGAGGACCATGACGGTGTACAGCGCCTTGGATGGCAGAGGGCTGAACAGAACACCCGCAAAGGCGCGAAGCGATGCATGGACAAGCTTGGGCTGCATCGAAGGATGTCGCGGCAAGAACGATAAGCGGGCTGGACCCGAAGTTGCGCCAGCAGAGCCACGACTGGCCAGCTCGATGGCAGAAAGGCTGTGGCTTGACTTGACTTCTGCATCCATGTACGCCAAGTCTCCGTGAGCCTCATTCTCGGAGGAGCCCAGGCTCGACGGGTCTCCCGCGCTGGCGTGCCATTGACGGTACAGCTCGGCCTCGAGAGTGCGAGACGCATACGAGTCGGCGAGCGGCTCGACATTGTCAAGCTCGATCGGCTTCATGGCTCCTCGCCAGAGCGAGGGCAGCAAGTAGATGAAGAAGATCTTCGAGACGAAGCTCGCTCGCTCCTCGGATGTCTTTCGTGGATCGAAGGGTTTGGTTGATAGCGTGAGGAATAGCAGCCACCTGGTTCCGAAGTCGGCCGCAAAGATGGGCAGAAATGCAGATCGACGTGCCGCCGTGACAAAGTAGAAGGTGCGCAGCTGCACCGCAGCGAAGAGCGAGCTGAACAGGAGGAAGGCACTGAGCAAGGTGACGATTGGCGTAGCACGTGCGGGCCGATGGAACGCCAACGTGCAGACGATGATCAAGGCCGACAGGGTCTCTAGAGCTAGGGATGGCACGAGGAGAGTGCCTTGTTCGTGCAGATTCTGCGAAGCCAGGCTGAGGAGTGTGACCACAAGCGCGACATGGAGAAGCGCGAGGAGGATGCCGCCGCCATCGCGATGCTGAACGCAGGCAGGACGGACAGCAGAGAGCTGTACATATCTCCTGCGCGAGAGCAAGGTGTACAGGATGAGGCCAAGAGCGATGCTGGCGAAGAGGGCGTTGGGAAGCAACGACAGGATGCTGCTCTCGAATCGAAGCGTAAAGTCGAAGGCCCTGCAGGTTGAGACAGGGCCGAAGCGGCCGTCATCGCCGCAGAAGGCGGTGTAGGTCATGGCGTCTACTTGATGAAGTGCGGATGGTGCGGATATGCTGCGAGGTGCGCTTCATATAACCTTTGTGCAGTTCAGACGAGATGGTACAAGTGCCGGAGATGCCATTCCCCGGCCTGGTGGGTTGATGGAAAGCGGGTCAAAGTCAGTGAGAGACTGTTCGCACCTTTGTGACTCCGAGCGAACGGATACTCAGCCATCTCTGAAGGAGTCAGTGCGTTGCCTGATTGCCGGGCAGCTCGCTGCATCCACAGGCAGGGATCCGATGCCGGATCGTGAAGGGGCCAGATAACACAGACTCGGCTAAGGCCGTTGTTGCGGAGAGCAAGGCGCAAGCACAAGTGCTGCTCAGCCGAGCAGGCGCTAGCCACTACCAACGCTGCCGAGCTTCGTCTCCGCGGGAAGCGTTTCTAGAATTTGGGCTCGGCCAAGCATGCAAAAGACACCGTACCCTGCAGCCAGCCGGCGGCCCACGGCGCCCCGACCATGAGGCACCGCATCCAAAAGCCGCGCTTCCAAGAAGCAGCAAAAGTTGATCATGGCAGTCATCGACGAGCCCGAGCATACCAAACCCACCTCATCAGGGATGATTCTTGCCACCACAGGAATCCGCCGCTGACTAGGGCTGAGAAGGTTCGCATGAAACGACCCAGCCACCTCGGGCCAAGGTGCTCCGTTAATCATGCCCTCGCTTCCAACGGTAGGTCAAAGCGCTTGCTTTTTTCGCGCCCTTGCAAAGCGTAGCGCAGCAGCCCAAGATGGGCCTTACCGTGCTCAAGCCCTGACAACAACCTTTTCTCACCATGTCACTCGGCGGTCACAGACCGGTGCTCGCCGTTTCACAAGCTCCGGTGTCAATGCCGGCTTTTTCGAGCCACAATTTCTGCCTCAATTCAATTCTATTTTTTATATTTTTCCACTTGTTATCGGCACAGGACTCTTCAGTCCACTCACTCTGTTGCTGCAAGGCAGGCGTTGCGACGAGATTGGTTGCAATGACCAGTTGGTTCCTTCTATTTGCAAAGCGGGAGATGCTTTTCGATATAACGATGCTGAGACGAAGAGTGTAATGTACAAAACAGGGCAGAGATGAGTGCGATGCTAGAGAGATGCTGATTGATGCTCATAGGCGAACAGAAGCACTTAGGCCATCTGGTGCACGGCGGTCGTCTCGGACGACGTGGTGGGGGCAGAAACCATCTTCCTGCTGTGCTCGTTGCTGTGCTGCTTCTTCTCGCCGTCGACGGGCGTGCGGTCGTGCTCGTCCGCGACACCCGCCTCTTCGTCGACAAGCTTGGCAGTGTCAACCTCAGTGCGACGGTAGTAGACGCGCTTGCCCCACTTCCAAGCCTCGATACCGCCGACGAAGAGAACGGTGCAGACGATGATGACGCCCCATTCCCAGCTGACGCCATCGTGCAAAAAGACGACGCGGTTAAGGCCGGGGATGTAGAGGATGGGGAAGACACTGAAGAAGCCACCGACGACGCAGATGAAAAGGAACTTGTTCCTCCAGGTGTCGCGCAGCCACTGGTTGTACCAGCGTGCATCGTCGCGCATGTTGAACAGACTGCGGCGCATGTCGACCATCTCCCAGGCAAGGATGAGCGAGAACCAAGTGATGACGGCAAACGTCGCGGCACGCGCGCGGAAGACAAGGTCGCACGACTCGCTGTAGTCCGAGTTGCAGTTGACGCCCAGGTTGCCGTCGCCCCAGTTGAACGTGATGAGCGTGAACGTGGCCAAGCAGAGCGCCGCCATCCAGAAGCCGTACACCGTAAGGTCGATGAGCATCTCGGGGGTGAAGATGCCCCACTTGTTCGAGCGCGGCTTCCTCTTCATGATGTCCGTCGAAGCCTTCTCCATGCCAAGACCCATGGCAGGGAATCCGGAGGTGACCATGATGACATACAGAATCTCGACGGGGGACAGAGGGAAGACCGACAGTCCAGTCTCGTCCTTGAAAGCCAGACCAATGAGCAGAACCGAGGCTTGAGCGACGTTCTGGGCGAGCAGGTGGCAGACGAACTTGGTGATGTTGTCGGCCATGCGTCGACCTTCCTCGATGGCATTACCAATCGAAGCGAAGTTATCGTCCGTAAGCACAATGTCCGAAGCGTCCTTGGCGACATCCGATCCGTTCATGCCCATGGCAATGCCGACATCCGACATCTTGAGCGAGGGCGAGTCGTTGACACCGTCACCGGTCATGGCGCAGAATTTGCCGCGGCGGTGCAGAGCCTCGATCATCCTGACCTTGGTCTGAGGTGCGCAGCGAGCGATAACGAGCGGGAGCTGGGGCATCGCGTCGATCTGGGCATCAGAGAGCTTGTCGAACTGAGCGGCAGTCATGACCATGTTGTCGAGCTCTGCCTTGGAGAACTTGGTGGTGTTGCGCGGGACGATGCCGACGTCGAGGGCGATGGCCTTGGCGGTGCCGGGGTGGTCACCAGTCAGCATGCGGACGGTGATGCCGGCCTCCTTGCACTTTCGCACGGCGCCTGCGGTCTCGGGGCGAGGGGGGTCGTAGAGACCGACCAGACCGAGGAAGATCATGTTGGACTCGACATCGGCACGCTCGAGCTCCTCGCCCTGCTCCTTCTCCTTGTCGGAGATCTCGCGGTGAGCAAGGGCGAGCACTCGGAGACCCTGAGAGGCGAGAGCCTCCATGTTGGCCAGCACGCGTGCCTCGAAGTCCTCGTTGAAGTCGACGAGGCCCTCGTCGGTCTGTGCCTTGACGCAGGACTCGAGGACGCGCTCGACGGCTCCCTTCATCATGGCGTAGCCCTGGTGGGTCTTGTTGTTGACGTAGGTGACGGCCATGCGCTTGACGGAGCTGTCGAAGGGGTACTCGGCGATCTGCGTCCACTTGGCGGCGTCGCGGTCCTTCTCGGTGACCTCCTTGTCAGGGTTCTTGCCCTTGGTCAGGCGAAGACGGCCCCATGCGAAGCGCGTGACAAACGTCTGGATGGCGCACTCGGTGGGGTCACCGTGAGCAGTCCATGCGTGAGTCTCCTTGTCCTTGAATACGTTGGCCAGGTTGCAAAGCGAAGCGACGTTCATGAAGTCCTCGAAGCGGTCGTTGCCCTTGACCTTGTCGGATTGGCCGTTGCGGGCTACAATCTCGCCGGTGTCCTCGATCGAGTCACGAGCAGTCTTTGCATCGCGAGGCTCAACGTTGTTGACACTGACCTCTCCGAGGGTCGGGTTGAAGGGCTCGTTAGTCTCCGAGACGCTGTACGTGCCCGAAGCGGGGACCCACGCCTTGCGGACGACCATCTTGCCCTGCGTGAGCGTGCCGGTCTTGTCGGAGCAAATATCGTTGATGGATCCGAGAGCCTCGAGCGACTCGAGCTTCCGGACAATGACGTTCTTCTTGACCATGGCCTTGCTGCCCATGGCCATGGTGATGGTCAGGACGGCGGTGAGCGAGGCGGGAATCATGGAGACGCCCGTAGCGACGGCGTAGATGATGACCTCGTTGTCGGTCCAGTTGTTCGAGAGGAAGACGATGATGGCAAAGAGGACCGCAACAAAGAAAAGGCCGACGGCGAGCTGCGAGAGACGTCGCTGAAGCGGAGTGCCCTTGTTGGTGCCGAGGAAGTTGTTGACCTTGTCCCAGACGGTGAGAGCACCGGCCTGGACGTAGCGGTGGGGTCCGGCCTTGCCGTAGGCATTGCGCTTGACGTCGCGAATCTTCTGCGCCTTGGCGGCGCCGCGAAGGGCGTCGGCGATCTTGCCGATCTCGGTGTTCATACCGGTGCCAACGACGACACCCGTGGCGCGGCCCTTGGATACGGTGGAAGAGGTGAAAGCCATGTTGAGACGGTCGCCGACACCAACCTCCTCGGCGGCCGAGTAGACTTGGGTGTGGTCTTTGGCAACGGGGAGCGACTCGCCCGTGAGGAGAGCCTCGTCGGTCTCAAAGTTCATCGAGTCGATGAGACGGCAGTCGGCGGGGACAGTGTCACCGGTAGTGAGCTCGATGATGTCTCCGGGGACGACCTCGTTGGCCGAGATGGTCTCTCCGTCACCGTTTCGGATGACACGAGCAGTGGGGGAGGCGAGGTTGCGGAGCGCGTTCATGGTCTTCTCTGCGGAAAGCTCCTGGACGAAGCCAACGATGATGTTGATGGCGACGACACCAGCGAGCACACCACCCTCGATCCAGGAGCCGATGCCGAGGGAGACACCCATGGCAAGGATAAGGACCAAGGTCATCGCATTGGCGATCTGGTGAAGGGCGATCTTCCAGACACTGATCTCGTCTCCGCCTTCGAGCTGGTTGGGACCATACTGCTGGCGTCGCGACTCGATGTCACGCTTGTTGAGACCGTGCTCTGCATCCTCTACGCCGAGAGCGCGCATGACGCTGGTGTAGTGGAACTGCCATGCTGATTCGAGCGCATCCTCGATGGGGATGTCGGGACCCTGAATGGTGTCGGATCGGGGGAACTTCTCCTCCTCTCTCTTGACCATGATGGGCAGCCTGTAGGGGGGAGGTGGTCAACGAAAGGGGGTTGGCGGTGGCCTTGGTTTTGGGCGCTGGGTAGATTGCGCGGGTGTGAGTGTGCTGTGTCGCCTATCGCAGACAGGTAGGTCGACCAGCGAAGTGCAAAGGGGCAGGGGGGAAGAGCGTGGCTTGGATGTTGCTTGCTCGTCTTGCTTGAGGGAGAGCTGTTGAAGAAGAAGGGGGAGGAAGAAGAAGCCGCCGGAGGTTGGACGTTATATATCTTTGATCTGGCGATGACGATAAGCACGAGCACGCCAGAGCGAGGCGAAGGGGGGACCCTGGAAGACGACGGAGGCGGCGTGCCAAGACCGAAGGCTCGCCAGACGACGACAGAAGATCAGGCATGGCTTCAGTGTCCCCTGGTGAGAAACGTGGGCGGCCACCGATGATCACGAGCGGGAGTGGAGCACCTCTGTTAGAGAGCTGTCGAAGAGCGCCGGGCACCGGAGCAGTGTCGGTGGACATGGCGAGGTACAAAAGCTGACTACAAGTGCGTTCCGACAGTGGCTGCGGGATGCCAAGAAATGCGGATGGCGATATCAAACCAACCGGGGCACTGCGGAGGCTGGTGGTGCGCGAATTTGGCCAAGGCGGACTCATGCGCCATCCGGCTTGAACGTGAGCAGAAAGACGTAGCCGCAGGCATCGTGTCTCATGTGCGGCTCGCCGATACAGTACAGCATTGGCCACGTTGCCAGACGCAGGCAGGAGGAGAGCGTCAGGATGCTCGGCACGTCATCAGGCAATAGGTGCCAGAGTCGACCGACGTCGTCGACTCTGCGTGCTGCGGCCAAGAAATTTGTGGTACCAGGAGCTGCAGGCAGATATCGCGGTGAATATCTTCCGACGCGCCTTCGCAGGCGGCCAAGGGCAGCGTCGGGAGGAGAGGCAGGGGGCATACGCACTCAGCAAAGACGCCGGGCCGATACGCAATCTGCCAAGAGCCGGAGTGCAGGAACGAAACTGAGCCATAGCAAACGTGCTCCAAAGGTTCTACCGTTTCTGAGGCAGAAGCGCTGTCTTGACGCTGCAACTAAGCGCCAAGGGAGGTTGCCAAGACCACCCAGTCTTGCTCTCTTCCTGTGCCTCGAATTTAGAAGATTTAGTGACGCAAGCCGTACGAATGTCTTGGCGTGTGGAGAAAAGGGCCGATATGACCGTGTGAGTGACGCAGTGCCTGACTCCGCATTCTCTGTCGACACTCGGAGAATTAGTTTAGGCTCTGCGTGCCGCTCACGTCGTCAAATTCCAAACTTGGGTTTAATTTAGTGTGTCTGAGCTCAGGGTCGCTAGTCTGCGGCTGGACAACCTCGGCTCATCGGTCAGAGGTGCGTGGGCTTAGCGATGCCGCAGGCTTCCGGCGCCTTCATTCACCACAGCGAAGCCTTACCGGCCTCGTCCGAGGTCGCTCCGCTCAGCGCTCGTGGAGGAGCGAACGATCTTGTCTTGGCAGGCCGCTTCGGGCTGGCTGACATGCTATGACTGCACACCGCGAGGCACGACGCCAAGAGTTCTGCCCGCCGGCTTAGCTCCGCAACGAGGTTATCGCGTCGTTGCGTGCCGTAAAGTCATGAGCAAGAAGTACGAGGACTGCCAAGACCTCGGTGTGATCACACGTGGCACTGGCGAGGCTCCTCTCAGGGCCCCCTTGGTCATGATGCCTGACGACACGGTGCACCGACGTTGCCCCTGTGGCGAGGCTCGTTCCTGGTGTCACATGGCATCCACCTCTCTTCGCGTCTGTCGCTCCCGAGCCTTGGCACTGGACCTTTCCGAGTGCACTGATACTGTAACACCATCTTTGTGCGCGCGAGCAGACCGTCAGATGCTGACGCTTGGGATGACTGTAGATAGTGTCCGTGCAAAAAAAGCTTCAGTGTCTGCAAAGACGCAACCCAAAGCATGAGAAGGCCAAAGCAAGAGAAAGTCAGCGAGTGTGGTCAATGCCGCGTATGGAGGAACGCGAGCAGGCGAACGGCGTGTGGCAGAGTGGGTATTCCCTCACACTGTGACCCTCGAAGACGCTCGACCGCCGGCCCTATCCTGCGGAATATTGTTGCACTTACGAAAAGAGGCAGTCTTCGCCAAAGTGGCACTGTTCCCCCCTCATCACGATTGGGCACTTGCGCTGCTTGTACCGTTCGCGGAGGCGTTTCTTGTGCTTGTCAGAGATAGGCTCGTGCGAGTACTGGCACGAGTCACCACTGTTGCAGCCCGCCTTGACCAAGTGGTGGAAGGCACAAGGGACTTTCGAGACCGCCTTCACCACCGTGTCTTCTGTCTTGAACGCTTCCTCGTCCTGTAGGCGGTCAGGGGGCAACATCAGGGGCTGTCAGTCTGGATTCATCAACGCTACGAGCGAAGTCGGCATGGCGGTGCTCACGTATCGCTGCATGTCCTCCAGAGCCATCATTTGGTTCTTGAACAGATAGTCGAGATCGATCGCTCGATGCGCGTATGCTTTGTACACGTTCGAATCGCGCGCGAAACCGGGCACCTGGATCAAGTTGACCTTGCTCTCGAGCAAGCCGCGCTCGTGAATCAGATTGAGGTCCTCCTTGTACCCATAGTCGTCCAAACCGCCAAGATAGGCGCGGAAGCAACGCGGATCGCGGATCGCATCGGCGAGCGCCGCCTTGACGCGAATGTCGGCAGCCTGATCCGCCTTGCCCACATTGATCACATAGTTGTACGGCCCGCTGTCGATGATACCCTGCATAAAGTCGAAGAAAAAATCCTTACGCATGACGCGCGCCTTGCTGAGCACGGTGGCAAGTGAATTCAGCGCACTGAAGACGTGGATGCGCAGGTCCAAGTTCTGCGGGTTGAGACGATGCTTCTTGGCAATCCGCTCGCGCAGCTCGTTGTAGACAAACTTGCCGCCAGCATAGCCCTCGTTCATATGGCGTGGCGCGAAAAGCAGATTGTCGCCGTCCAGAATCACCATGATGTGCTGTGCAGGCGCCCGATCCAGCACCTTGGCCACGATCGTCGTGCGCTCAGGACCATCGGGCATGATGGCGTACTCCTTGTTGGGATCCCATACGGTGTCGGATCGATAAAGTCCGATGAACTCGTCGCCCTGCCCAGCCCGCTGCAGATCGGCAAGTTTGGGCCTTGAAAAAGTGGGAGGGGCTGTCTCTTCAATGAAGGAAGCAACCGGTTGACTGGCAGCATCATCGAGCGTGATGGAATCGAGCTGCAAGCCTTGATCTATCGGGTACGTCGACGACCAGTCTTCTCCTGATTCCTCTGCCAAGGTCGCCTTGAGCGAGGTGCTGGAAGGTCTTCCCGTCTTGGCCGCAAAAAACGCACGCAGGCGCTCCTCTGCGGTCACCAGCTGATCATTTGGTGGCGGATCCGTCCCTGAAGTCTCCGAAAGCCCTGCTGCGCTCTCCCCGTCCTCTTGATCCGGTGTCTCGGTCTGAACTTTCGCGCCTTGGCCTGAATCTTCAGATTTTATAGAAGCCGAGCCCTCCCGATGTGGGGGATCTTGGTTGCTCGACGAAACGTCGTCGGAGGTGGATTGAGCACTTGCGTTTCGCGTGTGAGGATCGCTAGAGGAGGAGGAAAGCTTGAAGGTAAAGCTCTGCTTTGACTTGTACAGGCTCCTACCACGGCGATTGCTTTTAGGTTTCGAAAAGCCAGATAGCCTCTGTCGCGACTCGGGTCGCTTGTCGGTGCGGTCCAAGGGGACCGCCTTGTTCTGAGTTGCGCTCGGTCCAGGCTTGTCTCCAAGGTGTCTGCGAACTTTCGGGGACGAGAAGCGTCGGATCTTTCCACCTTCCCTGATCACGGGCGGTGTGCTGGGGCCCGCAGCCGCTGATGTTGAAGCCAGCCGTGTGGTCTGATATGCCGACCGTAACACCCTAGTGACAGAAGCGGAGCCGCTGGAGCATGCCCTGCCAGCAGCAATGTGCCTTGCTGCACTCGATGACGAAGAAACAGCCCACATCCTACGTGAGCGACTTGTGAAGTGCCTGACTGATGCGTTGATGTCACACGGAAGCCGGCGTTGACAGGGTTTGGAGGAGTGGAAGAGGGTAGGAGGAGGAAGCCGTCAACCTTTCTTCTTGAACCCTCCTCCGCTCTTGAAAGTGGAGGGATTTTGATCGGGTCAGATCGGCACAGATTCGGCGATCCAGACACGCCACGGCGGTTGGACCCTGAAGCCGCCCAAGAGCTCAGCCGGAACAACACCTTTCGGCTCCATCCATCTTGCTGCTGGACCTGCACTCGCCATAGAAGCGGCAGACCGAGGCCAAAATGGCAGCGCCATAGCACGATCAACAGTCATGGACAAAGGAAAGGCTAGGCAGATCGACCCGGATCGCGACGGCGTACCTCCTCGCGACCTGCTCCAAGACTCGCCGCTCACCTACAATCAGCTCATCTCGGGCATCATCGACTTTCTCGAGGTGGCCTTCCACACGATCTTATGCCTACGCTCCGTCTACCCATTCGATGTATTCGCGCGGCGTAAAAAGTACAGCCACCCCTGCTATCAGTCGCGCCATCCCGGCCTGAACGAGTACATCTCGCGCGTGCTCGCCGCGCTCCGGCGCGAGATCGAACGGTCGAGCGTCAGCAAGGTCATTCTCGTCGTTCGTCCCAACGTCGTGGCTGATGCTCAATGCGGTAACAACGCCAGTGAATCGACGAATGAAAGCGATGCGAACGCAGCGGATGCGTACGAGCGCTTCATCTTCAGCCTGGACTACATCCTCCCGTCATCGGCAATCGATCTGCGCGATAGAGATCTTGCGATCTCGAGCAATGTCACGAGCGCCGAGCTCGAACTCATCTTTCGCGGATTCATGCAGAAGCTCATGGTCGTCGATGGCATCCTCTTTGACATCCCACCTGCTCCTCCTTCCAAAGCTGGCGATGGCCCCGACGCCAATGCTGCCACCGAACTCACGTTTGCCATTGTGCTCGAAATGAACGACGAGGACACTTCTCCCACCGGAAAAGATCGAAACGAGCCCAACACAGGCGACTGGATCCCCGCCGATAACGAGAATCTGGGTCGAGGGCAGAGAACGCGCCAGCAAACGCCGGAAGGTGTCGATGCGGTACCCAAGGTTCGGCCCATCAAAACTCTCGACTCGGGAGTGATCAACTTGATGCTATATGTCGAGGAAGATATGCTAGCCAAGTCGGGTGGACCGAACGGTGAACAACGTCCGGCAAAGAAGCGTAGCGAGACTCGACCCACCTCCGCGCAGGTGTCTCGCCGGAGTGGCCAAGTCGAGGAGCAGCTGCTGCATTCGAAAGCGACACAGATCGACGTGTCTGCAGCCGGCCGTGCTGGGATGCACGCGAGGGAGATCAAGAACCGCGCACGTCGACTCGACGCCGAGCGCGACCTGGACCAGCCTGCACTTGCCGAGGCCGAAGCGGAACCCGACATCGCGCAGGCCAAGAACAAGCGCAAGCGCGCACGCATGGTGCTCGGCGAAACGCGCGCCGCCGAATCCGACACCGAGTCCGACTCGTCTGCGCCGGACAGCCCCAGTGGCAGCAGTCAGAGCATCCGCGACGACCACGGACACAACCTCAGCGGTGGCTTCTAGTTCGCCTTTCAACAGCACCCGGGTCGATGCATAGAATTACATTGATGTAGATGATGATTCTATGTTGGTGCTGGTTTGTGCTTGTGACTGAGAAGAAGCTCGTTGACGCGCAGCAGGAATGCCCTGCTTGGTGCTGCACGCGGGCTGGCGCTGACGAGCCACTGCAACCGGCGCCGTGTGGTGTCTTTGGTGAGTGCCAGCTCGTGTTCGCGCTTGGATTCATCTGCAGTGATGAGCTGGCGCGAGTCTGTAAAGCATGCTGCCAGGATCGCAACCACAAGACTGCCCGACAGATCCTTACCGTCTTGGCAGCACACGAGAATCTTTGGCCGACTTCCTACCGCGCTTGCTGGATCGACCAGTGTGCGGTAAGCACGCGCGATCGCCGGCGAGAATGCCGTGCGGATGGCCAGGAGACCTTTCTTGTTTGGCGACATGTGTAGTGGGTAGACGCTGGACGTTGCATCGGAATCGGAAACATCGAGCGCCGCAAGGTCGGAAGAGAAATCCGAAAGGCCAGCGGGGGATGGAAGGCTGGTGAAATGAACGATAAGATTGTACAGCGTCCGCTCGTTCGGTGAAAAGTCGTGCTCAGCTGTGCGTGCCCCGATGAAGATGCCAGTATCGCCAACTTCCACATCGCCTTCTGGCGTACCTGCCAGTCGGTCGGCAGCGTCGGCTCCATCGCTCGGCTCGGATCCTGCAGCGCGAGGTGTGAACCAGTGTGCGCTGCTGCCACTCGCAGTTGAATGATGCTTTACCAGGTTGTCGACCGCCTCTTCCAGTAGGTCCTTCTCGCACGCCAGCAAAGCCTCGTTGTGCTGCCAAAAAAGGTCTGGCGTGAGGCCTCGAGCCCAATTCTCGTGGTCGTCACCTGCGCCCTGCACATACACAAAGCCCTTGGCGTCTGTCTCTGCCCCTTCAGTCGGGTTTGAGTCCAGCTTCGCCGAGTCAGAGATGAATCTCGATGCGGACAGCAATACGATGGGCACAATCTCCGTCGCAGTCGCGTTGGCAAGCGAGCTGGGGAGCGTGTCGAGGTCGGTCTGCGGCGTGACAAAGATCGGTTGGAGCGGCTTGTCGAGCCTGGGCACATCGAGGTCAGAGTCCAAAAGCGCTGCGACGAAGCCGTCAATGCGAGCCCGGATCTGATCGTGTTCTGATGGAGGGATCATCCATGTTGGCGTATGCAATCCGAATGCTTCCGACTCCGAAGTAGGCACTCCATACTTTCTCTGCGATGCCGCGTTGAGCACCGCGCACCAGACGGGGATAGTCTTGCTAAGAGCATCTGGCATGCTTTTCCCTCTGCGCGTCGAGTCGACAACGATGGCCCCGCCTGCTCGCAAGATGGCGGGGACCACATGTAGGTTGGAGCGCTTCAAGCTAAAGCTCCACTGGTGCGTGTGACCGTCGGTGGACTTGAAGTACGACACGGCCGACGTGATGGCCGGATCGGTGTACCAAGCTCCACAGCGCAGGTTGGCCGTGACCAGCAGGGAAGGGTGGCGATGGTGAATTCGGCGCACAAAGTCGGCATCTGCGGCGATGCTGTGCAGCTTGTTGAAGATGTGTCTCGACTCGCGCTTGATCCGGTCGCTGTGGGTCCACTGCGAGCACGCCGCCCGTTTGGCGCTCGCTGCGCTGGTGGCGGAGGTGTCCGCCGGTTCTGTGTTTGTCATGTCGTCATGCTGTGGAGCTTCGTGGTCGAGGTGAGGCAACCGGAATCAGACTGCTTGCGAATGGGCCAATTGGACTAGTGGAAGAAAAAGAAACGGACGTGGCTTGAAGCCGTGGACCCTGAATGCGGAGCATGACCGGCAAATTCAGCCGCATGCCGCTATCTAACCGATGAGGTTAGCATAGCAGGGATCTCGGTCTGACTATGGGCTTGTTCACACACTCGATTGCAAACGCCATGCAGTCCAAAGCAGCTCGCACGCTCGATCAGATACTGCGATCTTATGATTCTCTCCGCAAAAAGCCATCTGAGGAGTGCGACCCCAAGCCACGCTGAAAGTGCCCTTGGCTGCACCGTTTTCCTCTGACGCAGCAACTTCTCGATGAACAGCTTTGCCACCGTTTCCCACGGAGTCTCACATGGCAGCAGAGTCTCGAGAGACACCCATAGTAGGGCTGCGCGGACGGAAGCTCACAGTTCTCGAATCGATTCCAGATGAGTGCGCGTCTGGCGCTTGTATTACTTGTGCCGAGGATCGATGAATGCGCATACAAAGGCCTCTAGAGCTTGGCGGAGTCCTTGAACTCGCCGATCTCAAAGTCTTTGCCGGTCTTCTCGAGCACCTTCTCGCCGTGGTAGGTCCAGAAAGCCTCGGTAGCGTCCTTGCCGCAGTTCTTGAGCAGGATCTTCTTTCCACCCGGGTGCTGCGTTTAGTCAACCGAGCCCGATTTGGCGATTCAAGGTGGAAGACGGTCAGCAAGGGTGTCAATCGCCATTGAGCTCAGGAGGATGGGCACTTACGTCGTCGAGGAACTCAGTCACATCATAGACCTTGCCGTCAACGGCAACCCATGCCGAGTCGGCTGCATGCATCAAGTAAAAGCAAGGATGATGCAGGGTTGCAGATACCCAAATGAGCGAAGCAGGAGGAGAAGGTCAGCAACCGCCTGCACATTCAATCACAGCAGATAGAGCTGCAGCCTACGTACCCGACTTGTGGTTCTTGAGCTCGTTGAGGTCGATCTGCTTTCCCATTTTGGACAACTTTGTATCTGGCTGGACGAGAGGATTAAAGTGAGAAATGCAGCTGCAGAGCAGGATGAGTGCAAAGGCAATGCGGAGTGGTTTGGAGGGTATGGTGGATGGTGGTTGGGGACGATCCAGCTGGGCGGTATGCCTTAATGCTGCCGAGCTGGGGATCGCGCGGCTCTCCGGTTGTGCGCTCCGAGCGGGTAGCCGGTGTTGAATGCGCGCTCTGTCTCCGATTCACACTGCTCAGAGCGCATGCCCGTCCGACCAGCGCTGCTGACTGTGAGGCTCAGGCTGCTGTGCCGAAATCGAAAATTGGATTTCTAAACAACTCGACTGCATTGGTCGACGCCTCCATCTCGGTCCAAGTCCAATCTGGCTGATCAACTCGGCCGATAAACGCACCCGCTTCGGACCTTCTTCGCCAAGATCATGCGGGCGCCACGATGCCCCACCGCCAGATCCATTCGCCTGCCTCTTCCACCATCTCTTCGGTCACTTCATGGCCAACGCCGGGTCGACGATGGATCTTGAGCCCCGGCATCTCGCCCTTGGGGCCTGACGGTTCGCCGACAACGAGTGCCTTGAGGAAGTCCTCGTTCCAGTCCCACAGCACCAGCTTATCGTTGGCGCCACTGAGCACGCAGATCTTCTTTCCCCAAAAGGGATTGCGACGCGCGTCGAAACTGTCGTACGGTGTCTGGGCTGGATCGATCTTGTCAACCAGAGTCTTGAGGCTGGCTGGCACGTAGGGAGGCGCGTTGGCAACAAACGAGGTGCGTGTGCGTGAAGCGAGCAGACGCGAGTAGTCGGGCATGCCGATGAATGGGACGCCGATGCTGATGCGGGGCTCGTTTGCAAGCACATGCCAGGCCGAGTGACCTCCAAGCGACTTGCCTGTGACGACCCATTCGGCCACCGTGCGTTCGTCGTGCGGGAAGAGGTAAGAAGAGAGAAAGTCGACCACGAAGGAGGCATCGCGTGCGCCGCCGACGATCATTCCATACAAGTCCATAGCATGTTGCGTATTGCCCTGCTTCCATGCCTTTTGGCCCTCGAGATTGGTAGTGCGGTGACCGTGGTTGCGCGCGTCAAAAGTGACCACAATGTGGTCGCGCTGTATAGACGAGGTGGCGACCATGCCCTCCTCTTGTTGAGCGCGGTATCTGTCCTTGTCTCGCGCGATGCGGTCATACAGCTGGCGCGCGATCTTTTCCTCCTTGTCTGCCGTGCCACCTCGGCCGTGTAAGTGGATGACAACGCAGACGGGCGGCGGAGGAGGCGCGCTTGCGCGAGAAGGTGCGGGTGTGAGCTGCGATAGACCGAAGACGTTGATGGGCAGCCCTGCCAGGTCAACGACAGACTTGGAGATGCTGTTGCCATACTTGTACGAGACGGGTGCTGATGGTACGCCGTTGGAGCCATCGCCGACAGCTGGGCGGGAGGAATTGCGGTCGCCCACTTGTGGGAACGAAGGGGTCGAGGGCCCAGCAGCAGCCGCCAGCGACTGCTGCTCCTTGGCCTGCTTCTTCTTGCTAGATTTTCCGAGACCGAGCACCATGCTGGGGACGAGAATGGACTGTTCTCCAGCTTTCGAAGAAGCGGAGGGACATGGAAGAGATGATGGGAGTAAGGCATCAAGGCAGGAGGAAGAGCTGAGCGCAGGTCGCTGTTAATTTCGCTTGCGCACCGCTGCCCCTGCGCAAGAAAGAGTGGAGGCGCCAAGCTCTTTCTCTTGCCCGCCGAGACCAACACCCGGCGCACGCCGACCTCCGAGCCCTGCGCAATCTTCAAGCATGTTACGCCGAATCGAGATTTAGGTCATTTGTTTTTTTTTCTTTGAATGCGACCGGGCAAGGTCGCCACCGTGCGCAGGAACGAGAAGGCACAGAAATTGCCGAAATACGTCAGTGCTCAGCAGCAGCTGAGTGGAGAGAAAAAGCGGATGCGGATGCGGACCAAACAAAGCTTGCCTTGGACGCACGTTCCAGTTTTCACAGCGTCCAGACCGTCATTTTCCTGCATGCACGGCCCATGCAGCCACGGTCCACGAGCACAGTCCAGAAAAAACACGTCCACACGACGCAGGCAACAACTTGCCAAAAATGGGACGCAGGATCAGCCGCACTCCACCGGATGCTCGTGCGGAATGCGAACGAAGCCGTCCACTCGTTCACTGACTGACCGACTGCGACTTTAGGAATTTTCCACGTCGGCATCCTTTCTTTCTGACCCCATCCATCCGTTCCCTGGTCCCATCCGTCTTTACTCCTTACGGCCCCTTGCGACCTCTCGATCGGCTGTCGTTGTTCTGGAATACCTCGGAGCTGCACACAAGGTCACGACGATCGCTGCTCCTCCCACGCGCAAGTTTTACATTGGAACCAAGGCTGGAGACCGTGCAATCAAGATGGCGAAAGGATCCATTCTTCCGATCCTGACCCTGGCCGTCGCCGGAGTGCTGGCCTTTGCAGCTACCACGTACACTGCATTCCTGCTCTCGCCGGACAACAAGCTTCGTGCTCTTTCGCAGTCGTGCAATCTTCCGTCGCGCCAAAAGTTGCCCACCGACTTCTCCCACGGCGCACTGCCCCTGCTTGATAACACGCTCTGCACCACAATGGGCTTCTTCAAAGCCAACACGGCCAAGCGCCTCAACGTCGGCCTATTCTCCATCATGATCGCCTTCACGCTCCCTCTTTCCTATCGCCTCTCCTTCCAGGCGGCCTCGCCTAACCGCAAGTCCTTGCTCAACTCGGGCGTCTTCCTTGTGCCTCTCAACATCATTGGCGCAGCTGCCGGCGTCGGTCCATGGGCCTGCCTTTTCTACACATTTGTGTACCTTCCTGCAGCCTACAGCTCCATGAAGGCCTCCAAGGCTTCGGTGCTCCCCGTGCCCACGCCCTCGTCGAATATCTACATTGCCAACTTGGTGCACGTCCTCTTTGGTACCACCGTGGCTCTTGCCGTCTTCGCCGACCCCGAGGGCGCCCTGTGGCACCATGCCGCGCTCGCTATTCAGTTTGCCGGCCTCTCCTACCTCCCGATCGCGTGGCTCAGCTTGCGCACACCCAAGGTCAACGACGAAGTCAAATCCCGCAGCGTCATTCGCCGCTTCGATGCCGAGGGTGTCAGCTACGCTTTTGAGCGTACCTGGTCGTACTATCGCAAGATGGCCGCCTTCTCCGCCTTCATCTACTGGTTCGGTCTCAACCGCATCATCCGCGGCGTCTGGGTCAATGGCGAGAGGCTCGATGCATTCTCGTACTTCTGGCTCGGCGACGTCGGCGGCGTCGCACTGGCACTCATTCTGCTCGTGGCGGCCGAGAAGACAACGTTCAGGAACAATGACGCTATCCACCCAGTCAGCGGAGAGCCCAGGTCGCCTCTCGATATCGAGTGCGACAAGGCCATCGCCAAGGCGCCCGCCGGCTCGCCGTGGCTGGAAAAGACCACCACCGGCTTCATTGTTGCCTCGCTCGTCGGAGGTCCAGGCTTTGCTGCGAGCATGTGGTGGTGCAGCGGCGAGGAAGAGCTTGGCTGGAAGGCTCGCAAGTCGTGGAGAGAGACCGTAGCCGTCGACGGCAAAAAGGCAAAGTGAGCCTATCCTTTCCTCTAACGGACACGCAGTGACTTTTCCCGGCAAACGGCTCGTCACATCTTCTAGACCGGTGTGCAAGCATCACGTCTCGCCACCCTTGACCGCTCTGCCAAAGCTGCCATGCAGTGTCTTGCCTGGTTGATCGTCGTTTGTTCCCACTTCACGTCTGTTGGATTGGCAATGCCACATTTTCCAGCCAAAAGTCAAGATCAAGTTTTGCGCGGCAGTATGGCGGTCTCGGTACGCCCGTCGTGTTGGAATGGTCGAGAGGTCGGGGCTTGAACGGGGTTCTCATCACGATGGAGTAGCTCGATCTGCGCTGTATGGATGGAATCCACGTCTCCGTGAGCTTGGGTGTCGGAATAGCGAATTGGCTCGTTCACGGCCCAAGTAGATGTCTCGAATTAGGAATCTGATCCCGGAACTTGAGATGGTGGTGGTACTTGCTTGTCGCCATCTGGGTAAGGTCGTTGCTGTCTCAACAGCTCATTCTACACTCATACTCACCATTTGTAAGCACGACGGTGTCGGAAGTGTGTGAGATTCGCCAGAATTACATGCTACTCCAAGCGAATCCATCGAGACAACCATCGCGACGGCTGCGAATTCCGTCTCAATGAAGAATGGCAAAGGCTTTCATCGAGACGGCGTCGCGTTGGAATGGGCTGGTCGTCTCGATGATGCAGGCGGATGCACATGCATGCACGCGTGCATGGAGCCCATCGAGACGAAGCAACCCAACGTTGAACTTATCGCCAAATTGGAGACCGAAATCGCCCTAGTGAAGCTGTCAGGGTGTGCTGGGATTGCGGAGAGAATGAGTTTGACGTTGAGACTGAGAATGTGGATGACTTCAGCCTTGGCAAACTGCCTCTGGATGGAATCCTTGCGGTAAACTCATCTCATACGCTGACCTTGATGAGATGAGTTTGGTATCGCTCGCTATCCTCAGGCGAAAGGCCTGATTTTGAGCTCAATCTCAATCTCACCATGATTCCAAAACCTCCTGCAGCAAAATAAGATGAGTTGTATGCACGAGTTTCTAGCCGAGCGCCCAGTTTATCCAGACCCTAACGACGCGAACAGACCCAGACGACGCACCGAAACATCCTCGTCGTCGTCTGGGTCGTCTCGATGGACATCGACTCGGTTTTCGGAAACGATGTTTATTGCCAGCACGGCACTTCTTGAATGAGTCGACACGGTGGTCAGGTCCTCACGACCAAGACCATTGATCCTGGCACGCTCTTCGCACCTTGACAAGATCTAAGTTACCTTACCTTTCAAGGTCACTTGGCCCTCGATCAACTGCCAACCTGGTCGACGCATTGCATCCGCGAGACTACCCGACTCATCGACTGTGCTGTCAGCGCCCGCTCCTGACACGCTTATTGTTCGGAACAGCCACAGCTATGAGCTTTTGGGACGAATCGACCTTCTCGCCGATCTCGTATCGCCAGATCGTGCGCACCTACAGCGCCAAAAAGTTCCTCTCATATTTTGGCCTCTCGGTGTTCGAGTTCGAATGTATCCACTCGGCTTTGCAGCTGCTGAGCCCCATTTGGACGGGCAAGGAAAATCTTTGGGATAGCAAGACGGCGCTGCTGGTCTATGTAGCTTGGCTGCGTGCCTTTGACTTGGACATCCTCGAAGAACGATTCGGCTGGTCCAAGGGCCGATGCCTGCGCATCATGAAGACGCTCAAGCACCAGATCTACCGCCAGTGGATCCATTTGCTCGACCTCCGCTGCCCGGACAACCACATTATCACTCGGCGCCGAATGGACTACTACGAAGCGGCCTTCCGCAGGGAAACGGGCGTGCCCAACTATTGGGGAAGCACCGACTGCTCTGTGGATCCAACCCGAATGCGTGACCGTGATGATCAGAGGTGGGTGCGCATAGGCCATACCTGGCTGGACGGCTGGAAGATGCAGGTCACCCTCACTCCAGACGGTATAGTCTGGCTCAAAGGGCCCTACAATGGATTCCACCACGATCCCTATGTCGAGGCCGAAACCTCGTTCGCCAACTGGGCCGAAGAACATGCCAAAAGCCAGGACGGTCGCCAGCTTGTGCTCTGCGGCATGCAAAGGCACGGCATGTCGCCCGCCATCGTGTCGCCCTTCGACAACAGCAAGCTGTCAGAAGAGCAGAGCATTGGCCTCGAGGAGAACCTGGATCGACTCGAGTGGTCCATCAGCAACATCTCGCGCCGCTGGCGTCGGTTTCGAGACTATTGGACTCCGCGCGCCGGAGGCATCGTGTGCGATACGCCCAACTGCAAGATAGGCAGAGACTTTTTGTCCACCGATTACAAGGTAGCAACCCTCCTCTGGAATGCTCTTACCTGTCTGCGCGGCAACGAGATCAGCATCGCCATGGGCTGCAACCCACCCGGACTCTTCGAGTACTTTAGCCCAAGCGGCTTGGTGCTCCCATGGGTACTGCCGGATCCGGAACACCGCGACAGCGGAATCAATATCAAGCTCCCGCACTAAGTTCGAATGGTAGACACAACAAGCTGTACATTCTGATTCCAACGATACGGTAGCGATACGAAAGCATGGACGAGGTCGCAGTGTGGAGGCAGCCAAATATGGAAGGTGTGTGTGTGTCTCACTTGGCGGCGGTGGAGGCGCGCGTCGCCCGACGCGCTGGTGGTGAGCCCGGCGTTTTCGAGGAGGAAGGCGACTCTGCAGCTTCTGTGCTCGACTCGGCGGTCGGGGCGCAATATTCTTCAGGGTCCGGAGATTTTCCCCGCCACGGTGTTGCTCTCGCCAAAGGCTGCGGGACGCGACCCGCCATGCCACCCCCCGAGATCATGGCCGGGACCATCGAAGCCATGAACGCCATCTGTCCTTGGGTGTGGCTTACCTCGTGCCTGAGATCGCGGAGCTTTTCCTTGAAACCCTCGGCCATCTGACCTTGAGCATGATCTACATCGTTCCTGAGATCGCGCATCTCTTTCTTCAATTCCTCGACCATCTTGATCAACTGTTTGGTCATATCCAGCTGGGCTTGTTGCGCATCCAGCTGCTCCTTCTGCACGTCTTTCTGCTTCTCTTTGATCTTGAGCATCTCGCCCCTCTGCACATTGGCGTCTTCGATGGCGCGCACTTCCGCTTCTTTGGTCCGCAGCATCGCATCGCTTTGTTGTTGAGCCTCAGCGGGAGGGTCGTCCGACGAGGTCTCCTTCCCTTCATCGGCAGCTTCGCGGGGCCTCTTGCGGTACACGACCACATCGGACGGGGAATCGTTGCTGGTCTCCGGCCTCGCCGAGCGCGATGGAGTAGTTGTGGTCTGATCCTGCTTCGTTGGTGTCAACTGAGGTGGACACCACTTAGATATGCTGTCACGCAACGCTTGCTGCTGTCGGCGTGAAGCTAGGTTCTCTTCGCGGGCCGCTAGGGCCTTTTGACGTACGACAGAAAATGGTTGCGAATAACGACCATACTTTCGGTCCCTGTGAGATTGGATGACTTCATCCATCATCCGGACAACTTCGTGATCGTACTTGTCGAAGTGCGGTTCCCAGAGATCATCTTTATACATTTCAATGTTCTCTCTGTGCCACGACAATTCGCGCCACAGCGCCATCATTTCTTTCGCGTTGCGACGAGGAAGTCCATGTGTCTGAAGCGCTGTCCGCACCTCGTTGGCAACCGCAGTCCATGCTTTCGTCCTCTTCGAGTCGTCCCCGTGCTGTTCGGGGTCATAGAAGTGGATGGCTTTGATCAGAAATGCCACGGAAAATTGGTCCCAAGGCGATCCGAATGCTGAGTTGTTGGACGGTACAAAGTGGAGTTGCACCTGCTGATTGGTCGCGTTCGGTAGTAGTGTGAGGGGCGATCGAGATAGCGGCTGCGGCGTGGCGACAGTCTGCGAGACGCGGCTGGCCTGCGGCGGAGTGGATACAGCCTGCGAGACGCGGGTCTGCGGTGGCGTCGGCAATTGGGTCTTTGCATTCGAAGCATTGCGCAACACGAGCTGCTGGGTCATCTTTTCCCTGGCTTGTTCGGGTGTCATCGCAATTGGAAGGAGTTAGCGATGAACGGCGTTCGGGAATGTGGGCGAGTGATGGTGGTCGTGGGCGGAGTGTGCACGCGTCTTGAATCGCGGCAATAGCTGCCGTCGTTTCATTTCGATACCCGTCCCTCACGCGCAAACCGTGCTAAGCCGAGTTGTGCTTGTGTCAATGGCACCTGTTGGTTTGGGATTCTGTGTCGATGCATCTACACAAGTTGGACCCTTGCTTTTGTGTTCCGGGGAGCGCTTTCATACGCCTCGTGGCGGCGAGGAGTGGCGGGTCTCGGGATTCTCTTCCTCCGCACGACCTGCGAGGCAAGACTCGGTGGAGGTGACCTTCGAACCCTTCCACACTACCACCGGAACTTTGAATTTGGCAGCAAGCCCGCTTCGCCTATTCTGACAGCCAATTCTTCGGGATGGCAGTAGGACGCTGGCTTTCCGGCGGTGGCCCGCGATCGGGCTCGTCCAAGACTCCGCGGCCACATCAACTGGACTCCGGTTCGCCCTCCGATGTGCTGTGGGAGCAACTTGAAGCACGACGCCCCGCACCCTTGCGGTTTGTGCTACACCTCTCCCGACGGCCAAACGGCTCGTTGTGCCCATGTCTCGAGGTGAACTTGCCCTCAACATCGTCTTCCACGCCTCACCACACCGTGTCCCGCATCTTGGATCCCGAGCACCGCGTGCCCTACATCACCCTCTGCCCAATCCTGGCTGCTGCTGGGCTGACGATTCTGCAGGGACTGTTGCGCTTCGGTCTCACGCCCACTGCATACGATGTATCGCTTGCCGGCCTCGAACCATGGGACGACCTTTGGATCTCGCTGCCTCTAGCCAGATCCATTGCGGCCGAGCTCGGCCTGCTGCACAATCTGGCGGCGATTCTGGATCCGACCACGAGCCTTGCGTGGAGTCTAGACGAGTTCGGCGAGGGACTCTCGCACAACTGGCGTGTACCGCAGACGGTCGTTGATGCGGCTTCCTACTCGACCGACGCCATCACACGCCCCGATCTTGGCTTTGGCAACGTCCTGATGCTCCCAAAGGGCCAGCAGATCAAGACGCTCGTCTCGGCGGAACTGCGCGCGACTATCTTCGGAAAAGCAGAGGTGCGCAGAAAGCAGCCATCGTTTCAGCTGCATCAGAAACTCGTCCAGTGGTCGACCCAGCTTCATTCGATCTGGCTCGACTTTTCAAGTCTTCTGGAGCAGGGAATCGGAGAGGATGACGAACAGAGGGCGTTGATGCTGCGAGAATTGCAGCAGGAGGTGGCTCCACCCACCTCGACCGACGTGCTCGAGTGGACTCAGCTCGTTTCGTCGCCGATGACTGGGCTTGGCAGCCCTGCACAGCCAGAAGATGCAGAGGTTTTGTTGGAGCCGCTCTCACTCGCGGACGTCTCGGCACTCAGACCTACCAACCCGCCGCTTGGGTTCGGTGTTGCTCCCAGCCACGAAGACGCGGACAAGCAAGTGGTGTTGCGGCATCTGCAAGCTGTGCTGCGAGGCAAGCTGGCTATGCTGCAACAGATGAGCCTCCTCACCCTCGGTCCCTTTGCATGCGCTCCGGACCTTGATCTCGCCCAGGACACCGTGGAAAGGGGCGAGCCTAGCTCGGTGTCTTCGGAGCGAGAGCGGGTTAGGCAACATGAATCGCAGCCAACAGCAGCGCAGCTCACCGAGTTGGCGAATGCGAGCGACATCGCTGCGCTTAACGCCAAAGTCGACGGCTTGGCAGTCAAACTCGACCGCTGGCTCGAATCTCACGACATGGCTGAGCCCGCCAAGGCTGCCACGACCGGTCCCAATTCGAACGGCAAGGCCGACAGCGGAAGCACCCGGGACACCTCACGCCCGGCACCCAGCCCGACATCAACACTCCAATTGCCGCCCTGGCGACTCCTTGTGCCGTTTTCAATCGTCTGGGTCCTTTGCGCGATTAAGGTGTTGTTTGTATGAGCAGCAATGCTAGTTTACAATGTTTCCCACGACTGCAGGTGGTTTAGGCTTGAAGCGCTGCGCAGACTCCGGCCTTTCCGCCATCCAGCGGGCCCATCGCCTCGACGGTGTGCCAGAAAGCGTAGGCGCGTCGTATCGAGATGTAGTGCGCCGCAGCTGCGGCGAGGATGAGCATATGAAAGATCTGATGGCTCGCGCCGATCATATCGAACCTCCCCGGCGCGAACCTCTCCGGAACCCTGGCTGCGTACAGCAGGGCACCGACGACGTACAATGCACCGGAGAGGATCAAGAATCGCAGACCCATGGTCTCGGTGATGGTGCGGTATCCGTAGATCTGCACGACGTGCGCTACCGGAATGACTGCCGAAAGACCCAGCACCAAAAATACAGCTGTGCGATACGGTCGGTACGCGGGGGTGGCGTACGAGGGCGCAACAACCACGTACATCGCCAGGGCGCCGAGGGTGGTGATGGAGACCGAGTAGACGAGCTGAAAGTGGGGATGGCAGTAGAAGCCATAGTGCAGAGCGGGCAGGAAGGAGCCGACAATCATAACGACGATGCCGACATAGTCGAGCTTGTTGAAGCGCTTCGAGACGCCGTGCGAGTGGCACTGGATCGCATGGTACGTGGCCGAAAAGCCCAGGCACACCACGGAGCCAATGAAGAACACGGTAAAGCCGGCAACATCCAGCGTGTCCGGCCCGCGAACAACTAGCTCGGACGCCTTGGAAGCGAGCCCTGCTGCGCCGCTGGATGACGAAGACAAGAAGGAGAATGCTTTACCAAGCAAGCCTGGGGTCGCGGCAGCACTGTGGACGGCAGAAGAGGAGGTTGTGGCGGAGGGATAGGATGCAGATGCGAAGCGGAGCACCTTGCCTGCCGTGGTGGTAAACGTAAGACTAGATGGATAAAAGATGGGATGGTGCGAAAGAGGTCGGATGAAGCTCGGGAGGTGGCCGAGATGCTGTAGCAGATGACTAGAGGACAGGCCCACCGAGAACACAGCTCCCCACATGTGTGAGTGAATGTTGACTGTCCCAGACCAAGAGAAAAGCGAAGCCGCATCAGATTTCAAGGTCCCGACCTCGACGGAATGAGTGAGGAAAGAAACTTACCGGTCTCGTTGTGCCAGTAGGCCCAAATGCTGCGCCAGCACTTGTAGACGGAGCCGTGGTCAAAGGTTTTTAGGCTTGGATCGGGGTGTGGTGCTCCTCCTGGGCGACGGTAGCCCCTTACGATCCATGCGTTGTCCTGTGCCCAGCTCGGGAGCTGCGAATGATCAACCAGATACGGGTTAGAGCCGTGTGCTGCCAGACTGTGTACCTCTTCCGCCGCCGCCTCTTGGACTCCGTTGCCATCGGCAGCAACGGTGCCAATGGCAGCGGAGGATGGTGAATGGGATGGGGCGGTCGCACCTTGAACTCCGGCGGCCACTTTGAGCGTCGTGGAGAGTTCCTTGACGAAGACGTAGGCGATGATGGCGGGGAAGAGGATCCAAAGACCGTTGGGAAGGATCCAGTAGACGATGAGCGTGTACCAGTCGTTGTGGCCAGTCTTGCACCAGCCGCAGCAGTAGTCCTGCCGTCAAAAACAAGGCGAGCGATGAATGTCAGTGGATCTGCTTCCCTTCCATAATGCGGAGGTGAACTCACGTTAAGCACATAAAGGATGGTCTTGCTGAGGGTCATGGTGACGGTGATTAGACCGTAGATAGGAGCAACAGCCCGCGACGAAGGAGTCGCACGCACGTGCACGAGATACACATAGAAGAGGTTGAGGATGCTTTCGAGGACGTTCATGAGCGTCTGGGCTGCGGGGAATCCATCCTTGGCGTCCCAGGACGGCAGGCCATAGACGTAGTCGATGTTCATATAGAGCGAGTACGGCGACCAGAGCCAGTGCAGATCGCCGCCGAGGAAGCTGCGTGGGCGCATGAGGATGTAGCCGATGTCCCAGGCGACGACGAAACTGCTCAAGAAGAGCCATGCCGAAACAAGCTTGCGCGGGCGGTGCGTCGCAATAGCGACAACAGACTTGGCGGCA